>NC_135617.1:20135000-20435000 GCF_053574225.1 Canis aureus | reverse complement strand
GAAATCTGATGAACTTTCAGAAGACACTGACTATAAACTCTTAGAACTCACTGGAAAAGGGATATAACAAAACCAACAGTAAAACAAGGATTCCCTCAGAAACACATTTGATGGGGCAAGAAATGTACTTCCTGGTACAAAAATAAAGTGTTTAAAATGTAACTTTGGCCATGGAGATCATGAATTCATAATGCAAAAAATAAGCAAAAATATAAACAATCTGAACACTGAAACTAATCTTGAACTTTTTTTTCTTCAACGGGAAAAAATGTATCTATTGCCAATGCACTACATGCATTTAAATTATTCAAGCAAGTCATTTCAGCACCCAAGATTTTCCAAAGCTTTGGGCTCCTATTTTGAAATTCTGTCTAACTGGTTAAAACGGCCATGTATGTTACAGTATCTTAGCTAACTTATTTAAGTCAAGAAGTAACAGTTGTATTAATGATAACCTTAATGTTAATTACTAATATTAATATTGGTAATAATAATCATTTCCATGTTTCACACCTTGAACCAGGTCTTTATGTGAAGTGGAGCCTTTGTAATAATTTGTGAACAAGGGGAAGCCCGGTGGTCCAGCGGTTTAGTGCCGCCTTCAGCCCAGGCGTGATCCTGGAGACCCGGGATCGAGTCCCATATCAGGCTCCCTGCATGGAGTCTGCTTCTCCCTCTGCCTGTGTCTCTGTCTCTCTCTCTGTGTGTGTCTCTCATGAATAAATAAATAAAAATCTTAAAAAAAAATAATTTGTGAACAGGATGCCCATCCCCCTCCAGATGGGTCAGAAATAAACGCGCGCATACACTCAATTATGTCACTATATACTAAATTCTAGTCAGCATGAAGAGATTAAAGGGCAGCACTTGGGTTTTAGCCATCCCATTTTTCATGGAGAAAGGAGTGTGAAGAAGTGGTAGATATGATTTAGTATAACATATGTGGAATAAATTTCAGGAGGAATTTAAAGGAGCAGAATATCATCAGGGGATTCCAAAGTTTAGAGGAACTACATTATTTAGTACAGAAAACATTTTTATTTTTTCAAATTACTAAATTATTTGAGGCCATCATCATTATCAATAAAACCACATAAATAAAAGAAGTCATTAAATGCCCAAGTAGAGATCCTAAAAGAACCATTTTTCAAAAATGCATTGGGCTGTGTGGCCCCATGATACTAAAACATCTTGTATCTAATAACTATATCAAAAATCAAACAAATATACCACTAGTGGAATATTTTCCTTTGTGTAACCCAGAAACTTAATATATAGCAATCATAATAACGATGAACCTGAGATGCAATAGGATGGTTATTAAAAATGGCTAAAATTAACTATGAATTGCAAAATAGCTCCAAATAGTTGGCATAATGACCAAGTTCAGTCTACAGTGCAGTAGGATGACATGAGACACATCGGCTGCACATTTCAGCTGTTCTTAGCACTTACTTTCTCGTAATACTTGATTTCATATTCGGTGATGACTCCATTGGGATGCTCTGGTTCCTGCCAGGAAAGCTCGACACTCCGCTGCAGCACCCTCTCCTTCATCACTCCGCTCACTTGCGAGGGAGCTGTTTGGACAAGACATGTCAATAAACAATGAGAAAATTCACTGGATGCCTCAAATCAAATGTCACAACTGATCAGTCCCATGCTGTGCCAGTTTCATTAAGGTAAAAGAAAGCACCTTTTCATAGCTCACAATTCAGAAGCTAATGAATATTCAAACAGGACCTTATTACTGTTCATAAACCTTAATAGAAATTTAAATTAAAGTGCAAACAGCAGAAGATAGCATTGTTCAAGTTAGTGAAAAATGGAAATGATGGGGCTGAGAATGACAATTAAGCAAATGAATGCTAATTAAGGCTACAAAATATGATTTCAGATTAATCTCCAGTGATAAACTAAGTCCAAATATTTACTTCACATGCAATGGCAATACACTTTTTAAAAGAAAAAAATAGTACTGTGTAAGAAAAAATTATATGAAATGGCTACTTTGGTCTTCAATTAAAGGGATCACACTTAAAAAAAAAACGTTTTTATGTTTTAACTGTGTGTAGGGGTGTGTGTGCATGTGCATGCATGCATGTGTGTGTGTATTCCCAAAGAATTCCAATTAACCTTGGGAAAAATTTTTTACACTTCATTAGGTCAAGATGCAAGAGAACGCTAAAGCTGCTGCTACTTAAATATGTGTATGAATGCACACACACACACACACACACACACACATATAGACTCACATATAATTCTATGTAACCTAGGCTTCAAGCTTTGATAGAAGCAATTCAAGCTACAATTTTGCTCTCTCTTTCTATATAGATAATAATATGCTTAGAGTCCTTTCATTCTAATTAGTGGCATATACTCTTTTTGGTAGCTAAGACTGTGGAATGTAGCAAACTAATTTGCTCTGTCTAATTTGCTCGGTGATGATTAACTAGTTGTCTTCTCTGTCTAAATGAGTAGCTGTACTGGGTTGGCTGAATTTCAGTGGGGTCATTATGTTTCATGTATCATGCTCTATCTCATTCTGTAAAATATTTTCAGGCTGTTAATTTAATTTTCAGATGTCCAAAATTGTTAATAATCCTGCTGACAGAAAAGCAATTATATAGGGCCAAAGCTGTTTAAGCAAGCTTCTGATGTTTATCCTTTTGACTTTACTTTGTTTCTTCTACTTCTTAATATTGTCTTGTATCAATGTCTAAGAAAAAGCATTTTTCACTTCTCTCTGGCTTGGCGATTTTCAGGGAAGGACGTGGAAGATGCATGATTCCCATTTCCTCTCAGATTACTAACAGAAGCGTAACTAGGGCATATTAAGTGGAGCAACTTTCCCTTTAGGGGGATGCAGCTGAAGTACTCAGCAGACTGTGTTTACAGACTAGATGCGTTTCTGATATGTTTCCAATGAAACAAATTTCTAATAAGAAATCTTATTTTGCTATAACTTTTAAAACTTGAATGTAGTGCAGAAGAAGAATTTGTTTCTAAAGTGATTTGTCTCTCCATCCAGAACATGCTTAGCATACTTCAGCTGCCTAGGATGTTCAAGAGGCTGCATCCTCAAGCCTGAGCCTGGGGAAATACAAACCCCACTGAATTTTGAAGTGAGATTCTACTTAGCAAATAATCTCCAGTACTCTAATTCACTTAAAATCATTCGGAAAAATCTGTATTTAAATTGTAATAATAATAATAAAAAAACCTAGAATGCAGCACAAGTAAGACTACTGCAGTAATAGCCAATAGGCTGAATTACTCAGTAAGGCTGTTGGTCTCTGATTGGGGTTTATGATATGATGTGGGCTATTTGGAAACATTCGCTGGGAACAGAGAGCTGGGAGGTGCCATCTAGGTCTCTTTCACACAACACACCCGCCTTAATGTGATTTTCAGTGTAAAGCAAACTATATGACACTTTGTTTTGTTTCTATCCTAAATAGTAAGGTGAAGAGAGACTGCATTCTCCAAGGTATGGAGGAGACTTGCGGCATAGATGTACCTCAGTTTGTTTATGACACATCCTAGCAAAATCTAAGTATATAATGAGATTTGATTTCAGCAAGTTACACTGTAAAATTATATTCATTATTTTCTCCTGGAAAAGCACTTTTACCAATAAAATTGTGGTAATTTGGGGTTTGGGGGAAAAGATGTCAAAAAATGCATTTGTAATATACGGTATTTTGAAACCCGTATCACAGCATTAACAGTGACTTTTCCCTCTTTTGTACAAGGAGCCACAGCTATAAATGACTATACTCGTGATTTTCTAGATATCTCCTTTTTAAAAATGTGTCCCTTGCTGATATTATATCGAGTCACACATTTAAGAGGGTCAGAGCTAGAAGTACTAGCACATGGCTCTTGAGGATAGGCAAAATGCAAGATAGGAAATATCTCTGTCTGCTGTATGTCCTTCAAATACAACATTTTGGTACAAGAGAATTGATAATATTTTCCCTTGAGTTTCAATATCTTAGGCATAAAGATATATACCTTATAAACAAAATATCTCTAAGCTAGTTGGATTCTAACAGTCATTACTTTCAGACAAAGTTATATGTAAAGGTAAAATTGAAGTGCTACAAAGACTTTAATCTTAAGACACAGTGATTTCTATGCTTAATATAGTTGATCTAAATTAATCACATTGTAACAATTTAAACAATACACTGACTGTTACACCAAAATATCCAATTAACTACAATCTGAAGTTCATTTTGAAAAGAAATGTCTACAACTAAAATATATACATACTTAAGATCAAGTTAGGTGTTATGACATTTAAATTATAATTTTTGTACTTAGTAAAGTGAAACAAAACCTACTGTCATTGAAATCGATGTGATGCTAATAAATAGTAATTAATAATAAATTTCCTAAATTGGAAAATGTAGGAAAAAGAAATACTTCATAGAGAGGAGTTCTTCAATATAAATTTTTAACAGGGTTTCTAACAAAAATGTAACACATTCATTTCTCACCTAAGTTTCTAGCAATATTTGAATATAAAAATTAATTTCAACCGAAGAAACAGATGGAACTTTTTCTACCCCTAAAGATTCTCACAACTTATTAGGGACATATACGGAGTCTCTACAATTGACAGTGAAAGATGATCTTAGAAAATTCAGAAAATGGTTTCTACCGCTCAAAGTGGAAAATCTCAACACAAAAGAACAAAGTTGATGAAGTTGATGTAAGGAAATCAAAGGTCTAATAACAGACCAAAATAAAACCTGTGGGCTGCAATTGTCAGTAGAAGGCTTTGAATTTAAAAATAATCAGTAAGAATGGTGGGTTTACGTACAAACCTGAGCCAATCAACATTTTACAGATTTTAAGCTTCTACTACTGGTGCAAGGTTTCAATCTTAATCAAGTTCTTTTTTAATTCTTTAAAATTTTACTTATTTATTTATTTATTTATTTATTTATTTATTTATTAGAGAGAGAGAGAGTGAGCAAGAGAGAGTGCATGAGTGGTGGTGGGAGGTGAGGAGCAGAGGGAGAAGGAGAAGCAGACTCCGTGCAGAGCAGGAAGCCTGATGTGGAGCTCAATGCTAGGACTATGTAATCATGATCTGAGTAAGAGTAAAGGCAGATGCTTAACTGACTGAGCCACCGAGGTATCCTGTTCTTAATCAGTTTCTAATTAAAATCAAGCATAGCAGATATATTTAAATTACAAGATGGAGAATACTTCTAAAGACTCTATTTTTTCCCGATAAAATATTAAATTTACTACATATATGGGAAAATTTCCCAGCATGAAGTGGAGGAAAAAGATAATTTAAAAACATTGTATAATAGATAAATGGCCCTCTAAAGATGTCCATACTCTAGTGCTGGATCATGTGGATATGTAACATTACATGGCAAAGGGGACACTGCAGATGTAATTAAGGTTATACACCTTCCAATAAAGGTATTGTCCTGGATCTTTGCCTGTTGGCCCAATCTAATCACATCAGCCCTTGGGAGCAGAGAAATTTCTCTAGCCAGAGTCAGAGAGATGCTATAGAAGGAAGAGCCAGAGAGATTTTATTTTATTTTTTTATTTTATTTTATTTTTTTTTTCAGAGAGATTTTAAATATGAGAATAAATCAACCTGCCATTGTTGGAGGGGGCCACATGGGAAACATGAGAAGATATAGAGTGTAGTAGTTTTTAGGATCAGAGACTGGCCCTGGCTGACAGAGAAAGGGAAATGGAGGCCACAATACTACAAGTACAAAAGCCCCAAATTCTTACAACATCATGAATGAACTTGGATGTGGGTCTTCCCCAGAGCCTCCATGTAACAGGCCAGTGCAGCTAACAACCTGTTTTCAGCTAGTGAGGCTGGCAATTGAGAATCCAGTTGAGCCCTGCTGCACCCACACTTCTGACCCACAGAGCTAGAAGATAACAAACAAGTTTTGCTTTAAGGTTTCTGCGGTAGTTTTTTATGGGAGCAAGAGAAAACTAATAAACATTGTAAAAAAATAAAAATAGACTTACTGGAATTTTAATGAAGTCTACAAAAAAAGGTTAGTGATAGTTTAATAATGTGATCTGTCAGACTTTATGTTGAAATAGCATGGAGTCAAGGAATTTTGATCTTCCTTAGGACTCAAAATTCAATGTCTTATAGGAAAAAAAAATCTCCAATACATATTTGGAAGAATGTGTGTGTGTGTGTGTGTGTGTGTGTGTGTGGTGGAACTTGAATGAAGCTCATGAATTTGATTTTGGATTTAAAAAGTAATTTATTTATACTAGTCATTATTTTTATTGTAGTTAAGCATTCTCACTGAATTTCAATAAAGAATGGTGCGTGAAAAAATAGTATTTGTATTTCTAAACAATACAGTGAGGTATTGTTGGGTCGACGAACATGAAATGACCTCTTACCATGTATCTCAAGTTGCTAAATATATTGACAGTTGTTAGATTTCCATGAGGTAAATACAAACAATGAAAATGAAGAAATTTTTAGAATACAGTCAAATACAAATCTGACAATAATCGAATAAGTCTTTATTTAATGCTTTATTTGCTATCCAGTATGGAATTCATTTGTAACAATTGTTTGAAATAGCCAATATGTGTATTCCTAGAAGCTTAGCATTTATAACCCAACTTTTAGCATTCTCACTTTTCCCCACAGATGTTGCATTTTTATGCTACTGGACAAATATATAAAAATATATATAAATTTACTTCAATAACAAACACTAGGCCATAAGTAGACATGACCCAGTGGAGTATCATTGTAACATATCAATTCTATTTTTAGGGTATGTTAGAATACATAAAAAATTCTAACAAATGGTGTGTCTGGGTGGCTTAGTTGATTGAGCATCCAACTCTTGGTTTTGGCTCAGGTTGTGATCTCAGGGTCCTGAGACTGAGTGCCATTGTGGGGTTCTGTGCTTAGCAGGGTGTCTGCTTAAGGATTCTTTCCCTCTGCCTATCTTCCCCAGTTGTGTGTGCTCCCCCACTCAAAAAATAAATACATCTTTAAAAAAAGTTTTAACGTGATTTCACTAATCTCATGAAAAAATAGTCATTAATAATATTATGAGTAATAAATATAAAATTCTATATGAAAGAAAAAGTGCAGGGACTAAGGGCATTTGAGTTTGCAGCAATTATGAACAACCCATTTGCAATAGATGTCTGTCAAATTATTTTTGGTTGGATAAAAGCATGATCTGTGGCTAAAACAGACAAGGTCTCGTTCCATAAGTAGTTGAAAAAAAAAAAACAGTGGGAAATGAATTGATCTTTTTTTCAAAATTAAATTACATACTTTGCATTGCTACACATTTAGCATACCAATGAGGATGATAATGTTTTATTCAAAATGTAAGATTTACAATAGAATAAATAAGATGTATCACAGAAGAGACTTTGAAATACATTTAAAAACAACTACTAAAAAGACAACTTGAGTGAGAGCTAAAAATAAGATCTGAAAGTTCTGTGAAAAAGTGATTATGATGTTGAACTAACAGTGCAGGAAAAGATTGCATCCTGGATTGGAATCCAAGTCAGGGATATATGTAAGTCATGTCAATACATTTCCGGTAGAGTGATAAAATACATAACAGGAACAACAGAAGTCACTACTCTGCTATCTGAATAACTAAGAATGGCCTTGTCTTTAAAAATACAGTCACAACACCTCTGTAAAAATGATCTGAGAAAACATCTTGCTAATAATAAAATTGTCTTCTCTGCTACTATCAGATGATTAACAACCAATTGTTTGCATGTTTAATTAATTATCATAGGAGTTAGCACTCCCCAGAAAATCTCTATGCAAAATGCATTAAGGGCAAGGAGGTGAGGGTGTGGAGAAAAGCTACATACAGGGAACCCTGGGTGGCGCAGCTTAGCGCCTGCCTTTGGCCCAGGGCACAATCCTGGAGACCCGGGATGGAATCCCACGTCGGGCTCCTGGTGCAGGGAGCCTGCTTCTCCCTCTGCCTATGTCTCTGCCTCTCTCTCTCTCTCTGTGTGACTATCATAAATAAAAAAAAATAAAAAAAATAAATTTAAAAAAGCTACATACAGCAGCAATTGGTCCTAAATGTATAATGGGACTGCTGCTAACTTCTAAAATGTAAATTGATGAGGGCTTAATTTGTCATTTTCATATAACTACAATGTAATTGCAACTCAAAATGTAAATAAAGTAAAATGTTGTACAAACAGTAGGTATAAAATAGGCATCTTCCCAGAACTAGCTGTACTCTTCACGTCAGTCATACCAACAAAGGAGTAACTAAATGATGATCTAATATAACAATTCAGAAAGGTTAAGGAATCCTTGATATTAAATCATACATTTTAATCTATCATTTTAAGAACAGGTAATGCTTTTTTACTACAGATCTCCCTCAACTTATGTTAGGGTCATGCCCAGATTAATGCATCTAAGTTGAAAATATATTAAGTTAGAAATGCATTAAAATACACCTAACCTACCAAACCTCACAGCAGTTAGCCTAGTCTACCTTAAACATGCTCAGAACACTTAGATTAGCCTACACTTGGGCAAAATCATCTAACACATAACCTATTCTAGAATAAAGTACTGAGTATCTCATGTAATTGATTTAATACTGTACTGAAAGCAAAAAACAGGATGCTTGTAAGCATATCAGCCGTTCACCCTTGCGATGGAGCGGCTGAATGGGAGCTACAGCTCAGGGCCGCTGACCAGTCTCACAAGAGAGGATCGTACCACATTATCACTAGCACAGGAAAACATCGACATTCAAAATTCGAAGTACAGTTCTGAGAAAATATGCATCACTTTTGCCCCTTTTGTAAAGTTAAAAAATCATAAGTCAAAACATTTTAAGCCTAACCATTATAAATTGGGGACCACCTGTAGTTCAGTTCTACGTAACACGTACGTGTTTGGCATTTATTATGTGCAGGGAACTGTGGCAAATCTATAAATCTATTATAGTTTGCAATATTTACATATATAATCTTCTTTATATAGTAATACATATGTATATAATCTTTTTTCTGTACTACAACCCTGTGAAGTAGGTACTGTTCTATTTTATTGGTGAAGAAATGAAGGGTTACAGAAACTTAAGTAGCTTCCACTCAGGGGCAGATTTTATTATTTATTTATTTTTAAAGATTTTTATTTATTTATTCATGAGAGACACACACACAGAGGCAGAGACATAGGCAGAGGGAGAAGCCTCGGGAGAAGCCCAGGGGCCTGATGAGGGGTTTGATCCCAGGACCTTAGGATCATGCCCTGAGCCGAGGGCAGATGCTCAAGCACTAAGCCACCTAGCTGCCCCTCAGCAGCTTATTTTATTTTATTTTATTTTATTTTTTAAAACTTTTATTTATTTATGATAGTCACAGAGAGAGAGAGAGGCAGAGACATAGGCAGAGGGAGAAGCAGGCTCCATACACCGAGAGCCCGACGTGGGACTCGATCCCCGGTCTCCAGGATCGCGCCCTGGGCCAAAGGCAGGCGCCAAACCGCTGCGCCACCCAGGGATCCCTCAGGGGCAGATTTTAAATTGAACCCCGTGTTTTTAAGTTCTCAGTCCCATCTGGTTTCAACTATAGCACAATAATTCCAGGTGAGAGCAGACACTAGAAGGAGGAAAGCTGAGCATTCATTCATTCATTCATTCAACATTTGTTGAGAATCCATGATGTGCCATAATGATGAAGAGACCCTTAGGGATCTGCTCAGTAGGCAACAGTCCCAGAACCTGCATATACCAGAAGAGGTTAAATGGAATAGAGATTTTTTTAAAGGGCAAATTCATGTATATGCTACAAAATTTGAAAGGTATAAGACTCTCTCCCAATCTGGTCACAAAATTACAAAGTTATTCTTCTCTAAAGCAACCATTCTTAGTTTCTTTGCTCTCTTTCCAGAAATAGTCTAGGTGTGTATAAGTATATGAAGTTTTTACATGAATGGCAATATTCTCATAGCACAGTTGAAAACCTTGATGTTTTAAAAATTGCATTACACACACGGATCTGCACAGCTCTTTCATCAGCTGTTTATTTCATTATACACACGTACTATAATATATTTGACCAGCCCTTTTCCAATAAGCATGGGTCTTCCCCATATGTTTCTCTTGTAAATTATGCTGCAATGAAACTGCTGGTAAACCAGTATTTAATATGAATCCTCTAAGGAGAATAAAATATTTCAGAGCAGTCTAGTGCCAGCTTGTGAAAAAAAGGTGGGTGAGGTTATATGGACAGGACAGGCAAAATGTGGCCATTGTTAAAATTCATTTAGAGTCATTGCTTAATAAAAGGAAATGAGTAGTAAATAAATTTATTATCACTTAAATGTTTAAGACAGCGCCACTCTAAGTGCAGATTGGCTACTCTCCGTGCAGCTGTCAGTCAATGGCCTTTGAGGAGGTGAGGAATTTATGTCAGATATACATCTACAACAGTATTTTTTTTTTATTATTGCTCAGCTGACATCTTTTTCCTTTGCAAAACTTTCTTGATGAAAGAAGCATTTCTTTTTCTTTGCAGACTCCTTGATGATCTTCTTTATGGGACAAGCTACTTATCATATATTAGCATTCTGAGTAGCAATGTCTTTTAAAAGTACTCTAGCATTAGTCTTAAGTACCCTTCACTATTACACTAAAATGCCTAGAAGGTAAGATCACTCTAACAACACGGTTATTGATTTCTGATGAGAGTTTCTTTTTATTATAAATTCAACATAAAAATTTTCATGACTGAATATAATATAAACTAAGAATTGTATGGACTACGAGAGGATGAGGCCAAAATTCTCACTTTCAGGAGATTTTAATGTAGAAATCGAGTTAAAATGTGAATAAGCACATTTTGAATGCACATGTAAATGTAATGGTCTAGATGAGATGTGAACCAAGTGCTAGTAAATTCCTGGGAT
Organism: Canis aureus; assembly: GCF_053574225.1. Lineage (NCBI taxonomy): Eukaryota > Metazoa > Chordata > Mammalia > Carnivora > Canidae > Canis > Canis aureus. The sequence continues at coordinate 20,424,043 of NC_135617.1, read as the reverse complement.
GCAGTAAAGAGCAAACCACACAAAAAAATTTCCCTGTTTCTTTTTTTTTAAGATTTATTTATTCATGAGAGACACAGAGAGGGAGGCAGATACATAGGCAGAGAGTGAAGCAGGCTTCCTGCATGGAGCCTGATGTGGGACTTGATCACAGCACCCCAGGATCATGACCTGAGCAGAAGGCAGACACTCAACCACTGAGCCACCCAAGTGCCCCCCATATTTCCCTGTTTAAAAAAAAATCATTTCTAATTCAGTGTTTAAGTGTATAACTACGTATTTAAACTTATTATCAGGAATGCTGCCATCAAGTCTATAATCTGCAAGAGAGAACTTTTTATCAACTAAATAACAACAGCGCATGATTTTTCTGTAACGGCTTCCACTAATAAGTCACAACTTATGGAAACATCCTTTCTCTGCCTCAGCTAATACAGAATTATAACTTTTTTCCTAAAATAATATTTCCTTTGTTGACAGTACTATAAGATGTAACATTTAATTATTTTGTAGTTTGTTTTTTTTTTTTTTTTTTTAATCTAAGCAGTAGAGTGTAGGAGTGAAGGGCATGGCCCCCATGAACTAGTCTACTGGATCCGATCATAGGTTCCACTGTTTATTTGCAAATTATGCAGCCTTGAGCAAGGAACCAAACTCCCTGTGCCTTAGCTTTCTCAGCTTTAACATACCCATAATCAGATCGCATACTTCATAAATAGAATTGTTCTAGAAATTTAATGTATAAATATATATTAAATGCTTAAAATCATTCCTGGCATATGGTAAGAACTCAAAACAATATATAATGTATTATTACCCTATACTTTTTAAAAATCTATATTGGATTTACTGATGCCTGGGATTCATTTCAGAATACTCTACAGTCAGAGTCAGCCATCAGTATTTTTCAAATGCTTCTCAGATGAAGCTAATGTACAGCTGAGTTTGATAACAATTCCTTTCCGGCTATGGGAGGAATGTAAATCTCAAGGTGTTCTCCCTAATAAATACTGACAACAGTTACATTTTTAAATATTATATTAAGAGTTTTTATTCAATTTCTAGAATTTAGAAACAACTAAATTCTGTAATTTATACTATTTTATATGTACCAGATAGACAGAAAGACATTAATGTTATTCGGAAAGAACATATCATTCTAAAAAATGAAATAACACCCAAAATGGGACATATATTATAATATATGTTGAATTCAGAACAAAATACGATGAAGCAACCTCTCTATTTGGGGTAGTAAGAAAGCAAATATTTTGAATGTTAGTTTTAAAAACCCCTATCACATGTGGTCTATCAGGAAATCTGCCTCCATCTCTAATTTTCCATGAATCCATAGAAGGCTAAAGACTTTGTTATTTATAAGGCCAATGATATGACTTTGGTCCACAACCAGATTTTTTTAATAACTGAATGAACCCTTAGGTAGAATAAGAGATGTGTGTGTGTGTGTGTGTATTTGTTATTGACCAAAACCTCCCCTACATGTCATCAAAGTATCATTTTCAGTTGTGTACATCTTCTTTGGTCTTGGAACACGTTTTGTTATAAATAAAGAATTGTGTTGTATTTTAATCAAAACCAGTTATAATACCAGTTGACAATTTTTGAAATGTTAATTTAGTACAAATTCTTATGTTATGAATATCTTTAATTATAATTTTCATAGTTACCTAAGTTCTTTACAACATATTCTTTCTATTAATTGATTTTAAATAAAGATTGTAAATTGTTTTTATGTTTGAATATTTGCATTTGGCTACTGTAACTAGATGGTTTTACAGTATGTATATGAATGTAATCTCTTATTTAAGTAAGTTTAATTTATATACTATTCCATATATCATGAAATCTCATGAATATTCTTAAATTATGTAATGATATACACTAATATTTATATAAATTTACATATATATATATAAATTTGTGGCTAAGCAAGCTCATTAGTTCCTCTCCTAAATATCCACACAATGTTTAAAATATTGTTCAGTATAACAATATTCTGGAAATCCACAGATTTGGTTTATTTTTCAGGAGCAGTAAAGAGTGTATTTAAATAAGTAGGTTGTTTACTAACAGGAATGCTATTAACAAGAATATTAAGGAACGAGGGGACAAGAGTTTTGCCTTAAAGCAGTGTATTAGTTATATACTTTCAGAATAAATCAGATTTTCTATTAGAATAAAACTTGCATTACTGACTGCCACTGTACGCTTATGTGCCTCCACTGCATTTGTGCCTCCACTGCATTTAGAGCTTACAAATTCTTTCCCAGAATACCACTATTTTTCATTGTTGAAAAATCAATACAATGTATTGCCACCAGAATTTTTAAAAATTAATGAAAGAATAAAAATCGAGTGTTCATTGGTATGATGATGGGGTTTCATAAAAATGTTCCACATGTGAGTATTCACATATATATTTACAAAAGTAAAGATATACAACATGTCTCTGTGAATTACTACTAGTAAATATATTAACATTTTTTGAAAGCCACTTCCTTATGTGATATATATAATTCAGGGTTTATACACTTATAGAATGATATACACGTGTTTAAAGTCATACAATACTAAATGTAAGGCAGCAAATATTGACAATTTCATATTGTACTCTTCTTTTACTGTATCTCAAAGTTCTCGATAATAATTGAAGAGAATGACCAATTCTATTATATTAAGTCTGCTATCAATTTCATACTTTTCCACCTTGTGGTTTCATTTTATTCTCTATCAGAGAATTGTTTTTAACTCTATTTTTCTGTAGACCTAAAACTCATATGTATCCAAACCATCCTACTTTCTAAAATATTATCTAACAATTTTCTTTTTTTTTGTAGAAATTGTTCCTCATTTGTGCTTTTGTTAATTTTAATTTTTTACTTTTTTTTCCCCAAAATCACACTATGGTGGTGTTGCTCACAATTAATTTTGATTTTCATTTTAATCTCATTCTAAGTTGAATTGTTCAAGAGGAGAAGAAGGAAAAAATGAAAGGAAAGGAAGGGAGAAGCTACGGATAAAGAAAAGAAGAAGAAAAATAAAACCTAAAGTACCTCAAAACTCACTAAAATTACTTCACTTAAAATGTGTAAGTATAAAATGTTATCACCTTGATTTCTCTAGGTATTCTGAATATATTTTCTCTCCAATATGCATAAACTTAACACATTTTATTACTTAATACGTTATCAATACCAGTCATAAATTATTAGTTGACTACAGAACTTACTATAAATGAAGCACTTCGTTTAATAGAGTCTGCTAAATACATTTCACCTAGCATTGCAGCTTGGATTTTAAAGTTGCTGTTTCACAATATATAAGCTACTGCCTAGGAAGTTAGGCATAAATGAAAACTTCATTAAATTCTATAAATCTGTATGATGCCAATAGTGCACTATGGCATTAATTTACTAAATAATATTTTAGTTCCAAGAGAAAATTACTGCCGTTTACTATAGTGGCCAATTAATACCCAAGGAGTAACTTTTATGCATTGGGAAAATGTAGCTTATAATGAATAGTTCTATGTAGGGAGAGTTACTGATTCATGAATGTTTGGTTCCAAAAGTTAATTTGAGGTTTAGTTGTTTGTAATTTGGACTCCATCTCTCATAGAAACGCTATTATAAATAGCATTTTGATTGCCACGTTAGTATACAAACACATATTTGACCGCAAATATTCTACACTGGTTCAAAACAGGAGTTAAACAATCCTATTTTAATAATAGGGACTAGTATTATACAGAAAGAAAACAATATAGTGAATAAAATGTGTTTGTAATCACTACTGAGAAAAGTGTTCAATGCAATAATTAAGATCTTCCCAAATCCCCCTAAAAAATTCTGATGTCCCTTAGCCAGAGACAGAAACTGATCAACTTCTGCTTGCTCTCTGCTTCCCTCCTCTTCTTGCCATTTATGCAGTTTTAAACCTTATTCCTACATATTACCCAGTCTCCAAGAAATAACTATGTCAGTAACTAACTAGAACATAAATACAATTAAGAAAACATCTTCAATTTTACCTTTCATCAGTTAGAGCATGGGTCAATGACCATGAGTCAAACCTGGCTAGTCAACTGTTCCTATAAATAAAATTTAAGTTCTTAAAATAGTTGCATCTTTCGGTTTATACACTGTCTATAGCTGCTCTTGTGTTAAAATATCAAAGGTGAGGAATTGCAACGGAGAAAATGTGGCCTGTAAAATGTAAAATACTTTTTATCTATCTAATACTTTTCAGAAAAAGTTTGTGTACCCCTGACCTAGAGTCTGTTTGGCTGCAAGTAGGAAAAAGCAAATAAACAGTGTTTTAAGGTTTTTATTTTTGTTTTCCTCATGCAAAAAAAAAAAAATGTACTCTGCAGATGGGCAGTTGCTATATTTTGTTCAGTGGCTCCAGAATTTAAAGATGATAGTTGTGGCCTTTCCCTCATGGCTTCAATATGCTGCTGTTGCTGCTACTACAGCTCTCACTCACATCCACATTGCTGGCATGCAATGAAAAGGCAATGTGGAATGTTCAAGATCTAAATAAGGAAAGCCAACTTTTCCAGCAAGCTTTAGCAATCTTCTGTTTACATCTCATTCATCTCATTCCCTAGACTGGAAATGGATTTTTAAAACTTAAGCTGGGTATACTGCTGCCCTAAAAAATAATAATAAAAAGAGAAGAAAGAACTTGATATTAAAGAGGAAAGTAGTAGTGCCTGCCACTTTCATCTTCCCAATAGCAGAGGAAAGTAAGATTATTCACATGATGCCCATCCCACCCCCCACCTCCTTAATTCATGTTTCTTCAGAATACAGAACAGTAAGGACCAAGGGAAGTCATTCAGATTCCTAAATGAAGGCACTAGATCATGAACAAAAAGTAAAGTTATGTAAACTAGGACTCCGCGAGATATTTATGACACCACTAAGTCCTTATCTGTCACATTTAAGAGGAAGGTGGGAAAAAATTGTTTTCCTTGTTTGACTGTATCAAGGAGTTATTTCAGGTAAGGATTTTCCCTGTAGGGCCAGAAAGTTGTAGGAAACATGAGCAGAGTAACACCAGTTCTGAAAAGGTTGTACCAAGTGATTTAAACATTTATTATACACCATGAATAATATGTCAACAACATAAATACAGACCTTTTTAGAAGGACACCTTCAATGACATTATTTCATTTAACCATTTTATACTTGGGAAATTCCTTTGTGAAAAAGAGGGTCTCACACTGATTCACAGTACTAGCAAGAAACACTCCACCATCCATATTTTAGATATTTAGTATATGTTAACTAATTGGATAAATTTATTATGTTACAAATCACTCATTATTTTTTTTATATAACTAATCTCTTTCTTTCCATTATATTTTTTCTAACAGATTTTATTTTATTTTATTTATTTTATTTTATTTTTTAATGATTTTATTTATTTACTCATGAGAAACAGAGAGACAGAGAGGTAGAGACACAGGCAGAGGGAGGAGCAGACTCCATGCAGGGAGCCCGATGTGGGACTTGACCCGGGGTCTCCAGGACCATGCCCTGGGCCAAAGGTGGCGCTAAACCCCTAAGCCACCCGGTCTGCCCTTCCTAACAGATTTTACATAAACTCAACTTTCTCCCATGGAAATAAAATTCTTTCTCGAGCCTATATTCCCTTTCCATCTGCTAAGGAATCTTTCTTTTTCCCATTACATACAAATATGTCAAAAAAAGTTGTCTAGGTTCTTTGTTTTCATTACTTCAACTTCCATTCACAGTCCAACCTTCTCCAGTCTGGTTGCAGTATATCTCATCCTATCTACTGAGTTGTTGATAAGGCTACCCGTGCCCTCATCTAACCACAGGAAAGTGTTCTTCTCATTCTTCATCTTTCTTGGATTCTTTGTGACATTAATATTGTTATTCTTTATCTCCTTCCCTCCTTGGCTTTCATGACATATTCTAGCTTTTCTGAGTGGCTACTTCTTTAATCTGTCCTTTGCAAGCCCTTTCTTCACAAAAAAAAAGTCTAATTTCCTCAAGGTTGCATAAAATGGAGCTCCTTTTCAATGGTCATTAAGGAAATGCAAATTAAAGCCATGTTAAGATACCGCTTGCTACCCATTAGAATGGCCACAATCAAAAAGATAATAACAAGTGTTAACAAAAATGGGGACAAAGGTACTCTTCTTATACATTGTTGGTGGAAATATAAAACGAAGCAGCTACTTTGGAAAAGCAGTTTGGTAATTTTGAAAGAGTTAAATATAAAGTTACCATATGACCCAGTAATTCCACTCTTAGCTGCCCACCCAGGAGAAAACATAGGTCTACATGAGTTCCTAAATCTGGATGCCCACAATAGCATTATTCATGTAGGAAAAAAAAAAATCCTAAAAGAAACCTAAAGATCCTCAACTGGTGAACAGATAAAATAGAATACATACCAAGGACCAGTATTAATCTATAAAAATGAATGGACTTGCTATATGGGACAACAGGGATGAACCTCAAAAAACATTATGCAATGTGAAAAATTCCTGATGCAGAAAATTCACATTGCATGATTCTATTTACATGAAATGTTTAGAAAATGACCCAATATAGACACAAAATAGATTAGTTTTTAGCTAGGTCCAGGGGTAGAAATGGAGAGTGAAGGTAAATGGTCATGGTGACTATTACTGAATTTATTGTTATTTATTGTTATTGAAGTAACAGAAATGTTTTAATACTGGACTCGGGTGTGGTTGCAAAACTCTAAATTTACTAAAAATCCACTGAATTATACACTTGAAGTATGTGCATTTTATTGTATGCAAATTATATCTAATGAAAGCTGTTAAAAATTGGCTTTGCATGACTTCTAGAATAAGAACCAAAATTCTTAATATGACTTACTCTCCATCTATCTTTCCAACCTCATCATGTTTAATCTCCCATCATTGTCTGCATCTGAGACTCCGTTTTATTTTTTATTTTATTTTATTTTATTTTATTTTATTTTATTTTATTTATTTATTTTATTTTATTTTATTACTATTTACTTATTCATGAGCAACAACAGAGAGAGGCAGAGACATATGCAGAGGGAGAAGGAAACTCCCTGTGGGGAGCCTGATGTGGAACCGGATCCCAGGACCTGGGGATCAGGACTGAATCCAAAGGCAGATGCTCAACCACTGAGCCACCCAGGCACCCCCCTGGGACTCCATTTTATTCCTTGGCTGTGTCAAGTTCCTTTTTTGCATTGAGTTAAAACATCATTCTGACTGTTCCTCTTAGAATATATTTCCCAACTTCTCTTCTCTGATACAACTCAACATATTATGTGTCCTCCTGGAATTAGGGAATGCCCCATTACAGCACTTTAGAGCTGGAAACTGACATGTGTTTGTAGGATTATTTGATGAATGTCTGTTTCCCCCATTAGACTGTAAGTTCCATACAGTTGGGAGGTCATGTTTGGTTCTGCTAGCCAGTATGTCCCCAATATTTATCCCAGTCTTTACGTGTCCATTAAATTCTGGTTTTATGAATAAATAATAACTCTCAATTATTATGAATTTTCATCTAGAATGCAAATGTGTATTTCTTATTCTACTTCCAGGTTAATTCTTCTTTCAAATTACAGTGCTAAAATATCTCATAAAAATTTGTAATGTAGTATATATACCTTAAGATCAGACTTCATTTTTTTGACTACTACTTGCAATGTATAGTGCAATTCTTTAAGGGAAAAGATCACAAAATTCCAAATGATTTTTTTAAGAAGAAACAAATTAGGGATACCAATCAGTGTTAATTAGGATAAGTTAAAACTCAGGCATTGATATTTAGTAATTTTCAGTATATCACTAAGACAAATTTTGATAGCAATGAGTCCAAACTATTAATTAAAATAGTTTTTAAACTAATAGCTTTTGAAAGAACCTAGCATAATTTTGCTTATGGTATTCTGGGGCTTTATTTTATCTTATTAAAAAGTTTTTTCACATGCAACCAAGTTCTCTCATTTTGTCTTATTCTATGTGCCTTTCAGGATTCTGGAGATCAAGTAGGACATATAAAACAATTGGTTATACATAATACACTTGTTAATAAAATAAAGCCTATTAAAATGAAACTAACATAACATTGTGTGTCAATTATATGCCAATTAAAAAAATTAGTGATTAGGGGCGCCTGGGTGGCTCAGTCAGTTAAACATCTGACTTGTGATTTTGGCTCAGGTCATGATTTCAGGGTCCTGAGTTCAAGTGCCCAGTTGGGCTCTGCATTCAGTGGGAGCCTGCTTGAGATTCTCTTTCCCGCTCCCTCTGCCCCTCCTCTCACTCTCTCTCTCTTTCAAATAAATAAATAAATAAATACAATTTAAAAAAAATTAGCAATAAGGAAAAATGCTAGTTTCAATTCCCTGAATTTTATTTAAATGGTTATTATAATGATGGATTTAGTTTATACTTATTTTTTAATCAAAAGTGATAATATATATGTTATTTATAAAACTTATCTTCTTAATATTTATTGTAAGTAATTTTCCATTTAATGGAATGGTTATAGCCCTTAATTTATAGTTTCTAAACAATCATAAAAATGACTTTTAAATATAAGTCATATATGAACATATGCAAATATATATACATACACATAATGATATTTATATAAAAACTTCTTTATATTTGTAGCTGGCAATTTATGACCAACATGTTTTGCTAATTCTATGGTTAATTTCCTTCATGTGGTAACTACAGAAAGATATTGTAAATGAAAAGACTTACACATTCTTAAAGACATTTCTCATTTGTGTAAGACATAGCCTCAGAAATTTTATTGGCTGAGATTTTCTAAAAATAAACTCCATATTTAATAAAGGTATGGAATTGACAACACTTCAACTCCCTGTTCAAAAACAGTTAGTGTATGAGAAATAGCATTAGACATTCCTCAGTTCTGTGGGGTACCAGGTCAGGTTTAATTTTAAGGGACTATTGTCACTGTAGTTCATTTTTGTTACAAAATTCTGATCTAAACTTTTCCTCTGGAATTGAAAGAAATTTTTTTCTTCTTCATCTTTCTTTCTCTCTCCTGTCTTAGTTTTAGTTTTAGGTTAATCATTTAGTTTTGTATCTTTTCGCCTTAAATCAGTAGACTATTCACACACAACTCTTGTTCTTGAGAAGGGCAGCAGTGAAGGGGTATCAGCACCTTTCATTACATGTTCATATACCAATCTTAGTTCACTCAGTGCCATAGCAAGGCTCCTCAGGATCCCACTGTCTGGGCCTTTTAAGATTAGAGTCTTGGTAGAAACTTACATAAAAAAAAAAAAATGACTCATTAAAGATCATTCTACTTTCTGGTTAATACAAATCTGATTCATTATTATCATAAAACAAAACAACACAAAAAATACAACTGCAGAAAATGACTACAACACTGAAATATATCACCATTGTCTGTGTTGCAAATAGTACCCTACTAATGTTGACTTGATATTTGTAATCAGTGGCCCCCATGTGTTTAATTACCTTTTAAAACATGTACATTCTCTCTTTTCTCCACTAGTAAGATGTGTCCAGTGTTTTATTCTCTGGAAAACATCAAATTTCTGAACACATTACTTATTTTTGTTCTAAATTGCCTTGGAAGGCAAGCAGAAGAAAGTGTATAACACATTCTGTGCTATATATATCAATGAAAAACGATAGGCAGATTCTGAGTGGTTTGTACTTACTAAGAATTTACTTTAAATAGAAGTTTCCTAGGGATGCCTGGGTCGCTCAGAGGTTGAGGGTCTGCTTTTGCCTCAGGGCATGATCCCCGGGGGTGGGGGGATAGGGGGGTAAGGGGGGTAGAGAGGGATAGAGTCCACATCAGGCTTCCTGTAAGGAGCCTGCTTCTCCCTCTGCCTATGTCTCTGCCTCTCTCTGTGTGTCTCTCATGAATAAATAAATAAATAAAATCTTAAAAAAAAATAAATACAAGTTTCCTTCCGTAGTATTTTAAGTTAAGAACTTTTGAATTGCTTTTCTTTTAAGAAACAGACTCCTAACTACAGAGAACAAGTTTACTGATTACTAGAAGGGAAGTGGGCAGGGGAAAGGTGAAATAAGTGATGGAGATTAGGGGGGGCACTTGTGATGAGTACAGAGTGTTGTATGAAGTGCTGAATCACTATATTATAAACCTGAAACTAATATTATACTGTATGTTAATTAACTAGAATTTAAGTAAAAACTTTAAAAATTATAAATAAAATAAGAATTTTGAACTGAAGGCTAGTGGTTTTATGGTTTTGGAGGTTTTTTTAGTCAAACACAAAAGAAAGGATTATCATTAAGTACCTAGCCACACAAGCCAAATAAAATATTTGCTAAAAGTTGCAAAAGAGATTACTATTCTACCATTAAATAACAGACAAAGAATAATTTTCTGGTGCCAGATTACTAGGTTATGTGTTGAAGAAATGGAGAACCATTGCAATAGCTTATGCCCACTATCCTTTTTGAAAACTGTATGTTATTCCTTTGATAAGGTGCAAAAGGACACCTGACTGTCAGACAGCTGGTGTGAGGACAAACACACGTTTGTGCACATGCATGCAAAAAAATGTAACTCCACTATGTGCCAAAGTTAGAAGAAAAACTATTTTCGATCAGTCTAGGTTAAATTTGATTTCCGTGCTTGAAATTAACCACCACCACCACAACATATGATTGCTTATTTTTTATATGTATATATGCATAATTATAGTAAACAGAAAGAAAATGCATTGCTAATGATGCCATCTCCAGCTTCACAAGTTTTGAAGTCACACAGAAAAGATCCCATCCCAACTCTGCCACTTATGAGCTACACCATCTTGCTCAAGTTGCTAAACTGCCCTGAGGCACACATTTCACCTGTAAAATGGGAATAAAAAGAATGTTGCAAGGATTTAGAAATCACTTAGCACAATACTTAGCAATCTTCCAATAAATGTTAGTATTACTAAGAAAAAAATTAAAGAATAAACATGTCAAATCACTTTAAAAAGCAACAAAAGCAAGAATCATTTCTTTTTTTATTATTTTTTTAAGATTTTATTTATTTATTCACGAGAGACACAGATCGAGACAGAGGCAGAGACACAGGCAGAGGTGACATGCTGGGAGCCCGACGTGGGACTCGATCCCGGGACTCCAGGATCATGCCCTGGGCTGAAGGCAGCGTCAAACCGCTGAGTCACTGGTGCTACACTCAAGAACCATTTCTACTCAGGTCATTTACAATATTTGCATTTGTTTTAATGTAAGCTGGCATTTTAAAATTTAACAAAATTTTAAATATAAATATAAATATATTTGGAATCCTGACATTTTAAGTCCACAAGGATATACTATATTTAGGAATCTGCTGAGGTGCAGAGATGAACCATCTTATTCAATTATTGTGTCCTATACAATTTATTTTTATTTTTGAACATGACTTGGTAAATGCTCTACAAAATCCATCCATATTGATTCTAATGTAAAGAGGACACTACATAAAATATTATATGTTAAACTCTGGATATTAATTATAAACTATAGCATATTCCTGATTATAGGGAGATTTCTTTACTAATATGTTTGTTTGTTAATTTAACTGATCTGGAAGTATAACCTTAACACTTCTTTATAACATTATTATAACCTTTTAAAACATATTTTGAGGGCAGCCCTCCACCTGTGCCTCTGCTTCTCTCTCTCTGTCTCCTGTGTATTCTCATGAATAAATAATAAAATCTTTAAAAAATAAAAAAAATAAAACATATTTTGTTTATGTTATTATGGCACTTCGAAGTGCTTTTGATAAATTCCAATTGAGAGTCACAGGGTGTATACCTTAAACTGTGTGACTTTGGACACATTTCATTTCATTATGCCTCAGTTATCTAACTTCTCAAATGGAGATAATATTGAGTTTTAAGATAATACTGAGTTGCTGAAAGCATAAAATGAGAAAAGATGGGAAGTGTATATCATTCTAAGTATAGAATGAATGGTAGCTGGCATAATATTAGCACAGCATACAAGGTCTGTCATGGTTGGCCTCTGTTTACTCCTCCAGCACCACTGCCCATCATTTCCTTTTCATACTTAGACGTCAAGTTTGCAAAATGCCTTCAAGTCTCTTTAAAAGGAAAATCTCTCTCTTTTTGAACAGTTCATGCTATTTCATTACTCCATCGTTACGGCTGCCTGATTTACTCTACACGGAAATCCTTATACCCTAGCCTGCTGGCCAACTTCCTGCTCACCACTTCAAGACAACTGAGGTGTCTCTGTACTTGGTGTCCACTTCATCTAGGCAACCTCTTGCTTCTATGCCTGCTCTCTTACAGGATATGAGCTCCACTGGGGGACATCCCTGACACTGCATAGTACCATACACAAAGAAGGCACTTCATGCATTTCTGTGCAACAAACTGTAAAGGCTTTTTTTTTTTTTTTTTTAAATCACATTTGGACAAGTAATGTATCTACTTAAAGAAGCTTTTAAATCAATCTGTCATGTGAACACAATATTCACATCTCTATGTTCAATGCTTCCCACTATTGTTGATATCACCTGAGCATTTTAAATATCTGTGTCTAAACCGAAGATACTCATTAGATAACAATAGCAGATATACTTGTTATTGAAAACTGCTGCTTTAAGAAAAGACGAGGAAAAATGCAGCACTCTTATTTGTACTGAAAGGTTTTGCTTTGTTCTTCAGTTAAGATGCCAAATGACAAAGCTGACCCTGATAAAGGGTTATGGAGTACCACTGCATTATGTTATAAATGCCTATTGCTTTAGATCAATATCCCAGAAATTCCCTGCTGTATTTACAAGCCCAGCATACTAACGTGGGCATAAATAAATCATTTATTTTACACCAACAATAGCCTACAGAGAAGTAACTTAACTTTCTCAAGCAAACTTTCATTCTGGAGTATAAAAATAACAGAATGCTTACAACTTCTGTACATGCTAGGTAGACAGCCGAACAACCCAACCCTAGCTAAAGGAGGAGTAAATAGAGTAGAGGTATTTAAGTCAAATCTATGCTCTTACCAATGCTCCAATTTCTAATCATCTACTCCCATTTTAGGACAAATATAAGCTCTTTATAATTTGCTGATCTATGCTAGCAAAGAGAGAGATGAAGGTGTTACCCTTTTGGTTAGTCTGTTACAAGTGAAAGGAATAATTCTAGATCTTGCAAAATTGAAAAGGAATGATAAATTTTTTTTCCTAACAGGCTGGAGATCATTAAAAATATTGATAAATATATATGCTTAAGAACTAAATAACTGAAAAACAAATAATACATAGAAAACACTATGCAAAGCAACACATGATGCACAATGTTTTTTGTTATTCATAATTTAGTTTGTAAAATTTTATCTGTTTTTAAATTTATTTGCACATATGATTACATATTTTTTATTTAAAACAATTAAAATTTTGGTGATAAGGATTTTTTAGAATACTTTGATTATTTCAGTGTCAAGAGATAAATTCTGAAATATTTTCTTATTTAAAAATATGCTTGTCTCACAATGTGAAATAAGCTTCAGAAAGAAATATAAAATTAAATAAGTCATTTAGGAAAATTAGATAGGAAGATTTATCTGTCATGTGTTTATGGTTAGTGCTTGCTCCCAAGATCATCTTTATGAAATCCCTTGTTCCTTTCTTTGACATTTGAAAGAAAACATCGTCATTCTTATGTCTTTTTTAAACCAATCTGTCGACACTGGTATTAAACAACTTTGAACTGATGTTGAGTTGTGTAACAAGTGACAATATCAACTCCCAAGACAGCCGAAATGCTTGCTTCATGAATGCATTTGACAGGTCAGACACCAACCTGATACTTACAAATGTGCAGCGGCAATAAGAAGATTTCAAAAATAGCAAAGGAAAGCTTCTACTTCTTTGGAAGACATGTTTATATTCTCCGGAAAATATTATATATTAATTATCACTCAATTGCCTGGTGTTTGTTGTGATTCAGCTCTGGCACTATATTTTTCAAAAGCAAAATGTTTGTCACCTGCTCGTGGATAAAAACTGGCCCGTAGGTACTGCTGTTTGTAAATGACTCCCAAAGGCAACAAGACATCGTTTTCCCAGGTGGGCTACTCATTTACTTTCTGTTTTCTTTCTCCCACTATTCATCTATGCTGACAAGTGTCAATTATGGACAGGAGATTTATGGGATGGGAAAGATAAAGCCCAATTTACAAATCATTTCCTGCGCAAGCAGACAGGTGCAATGACAGAGCCGGCTTTCTGTAATTGAATTTCTTGCTGCTATCTACTCAGTCACAAGAAGATGTCAACCTCAAGGATGTTAGCTGTGGAAAAAGTCTTAATACACTATGATTTTGAATGTGTAGATGACAATATAGCCTAGGTTTTAACCCTGGACTCGGAATAGAATATACCAAACTAATTTTTTTTTTTTCATGTAATAAGGATATTCCTTACCCCTGAAATAGGCCATGCACCAGGGATAAGGTGTCAAGGTAGTCTAACTTTAAATTCAGTGACAAGTATTGTTAAGAAAATAAACTCCACTTTGATGTATCAAAAAGCTGGTTTCTATAGAACTCTTGATAACATGAAGAAGAATATTTGTTGGAGAAATGCATATTTTTTTGATGGGTAACTAGTTTGATCCTTATTAAGGTGAATGTTTGCCAACATATACCGGTTTTTAGAAAATAAGATTATGATGTCATCAATTCATTAAGCATTAAACATTGTTTTCACATTTGTTAAAGAAATGTTAAATGTTGCTTTGTACCAAAGAATATATGAATATAATATATATCATCATAGAAAACTATAGTTACATTAATTGCAGCTTACCAGCTCTCAAAAACATTCATGCCTCCCTTGATTATTATTTTTTCATGCTTAGTTTAAATCCAACTTTTTCAGTGTATCTGTTAATAGGCAAAGATTCACATAGGGCACTGATAGTAAGTCAAAATTTGGGAAGTCTACAGAAAGTAGAATGCAACTAATACTTTTGATTATACACATTTTACTTAATTCACTTGGAACATGTGACATTTCTATTTTAAAATAGACTGGCTTGTTTGATAATCATTCTCTCAAAGTTTCAGATTTACCAGTTTTGAAAAAAATTTTATTTTCTGAAAACATCTCCTAAATCTTACAAAGTGTGATTACTTTTTGAAATTGAGAGAAAGAGAGGAATAAAGAAAATAGGAGGGAGAGACGGAGGAAACTTTGGACGAAATTAAGAAATTAAAAAAAAACAAAACTCCTACATAATCTAAAAATAGAAATAAAATTGTTAACCTAGTAGCCATGGTCTTAATAGACATTTAATCTCCATTTTTATTTGTAAATAATTGATACAGTGAACTATTGTGTGTGTGTACTAGTTTCATTAGTAATATTCTTTTCAGTTTAACAGATATTGCTACATTAAGCAGTTTTGTAAATTCTTAGTTTCATCAGGAATTTATAAAATTTCCCTTTTTTATGCATTTAATTGCCATTCATTTTTGCATTTTCCTACTTATTGATTTATTATCTATTCTTGTTTCTTCAGTTTCATATATCTGGTTTTCTTTTCCTTACTATTTCACACTTTTCTTTTAATATAAACTACTACCCTATCCCTTGGTCAAATATATAACATCTACTGCCCACCCTGCCCATTATATTTTCACTTTCACAGTCAATTTTATCAATCTTTTCTTTATGGGCTGCATTTCCTGGGAATTGCTTCTCTTATCAAAGGCCATAAAGATAGCCTTCTATATTTTCGTCAAAATTATTTAAGTTATAATTTTTTCCCCTCACAGTTGTCTTCATTCTATGGAATTGATATGTATTATGTACAGTGCAATAAATAGTATTGTAGTCCTATTTGTTTAATTATATCACCTCTGTCATAGATCATATTTCCATATATGTTTAAGATATTTATCTTTTTGTATTAGGGTGCTTACCTGTCTTTTGCTATGAGCATATTTTCTTAATTATATAGCTTTATGTGATGTCTTGCTACCATTTTTTTCCAAAATTGTTTTAGTTATTCCTAGCCATTTTCCCTTTTCATTCAATTTAGGAATGGGGTTTTACATACATGTACACACTGTAAGAGAAATCTGATTTTAATCACATTGAATATATAAATCCATTTAGGAGGGTTTTATATATTTATGGTATGAAGAATTCCAAGCAATAAATACTATCTATTTTCTATATTTTGAGGTTTTCTTTATGCCACTTGGGAATGTTTCGTAATTTTCTATATAAAATCATGCATATATCATTGCTCCTTATGATTTTTGTCTGTTAATTTTTATAGCTGCCAACTGCATTTTTAAAATTATGTTTTCTCTTCATACAGCATTCATTTTCATCATTCATTAGCAACACGGTATGCTACACACTGAGGAAGATGCCCTATATAAGCACCTAATTTAATCATGAAAACAGTCCTTGGAGAAGACATTTTCATAATTTTACTGATAGGAAACAGGTTAAAAGAATTTATATAACTTTCTCAAGGTCACTAAACCTATAACACTAAAAGCTGACAAGTACAATATAGATTCTACATGGAGTAGGCCTAACTTAATTTTTTTTTAAGAAAGTGAGCTTAATTACTTGCAGGTTATTGCATATGAATCTTAAGAAAAACATTTTTTTTTTTTTTAACCAAGGTTCTCTTTGTTCTGTAGCCGTAAAGACCCCAAACCACATTTTGTAAGAATAAGGTTTGGTGCTCTCTACTACTCAAAAATTTTCCTTTCTTTGTCTCCCATTTAGTCCTGTGTTAATAATTGGTTTAGGATCACTATACCAGAGGTGGCTGCAATTCTGTTGTAGCTATTCTGAATTAAAGAAGGATTTTGAGAAATGCAAGGTTCTTTATAAGTGCAAGTTGCCACTGGTTATTAAAATAAAAGCTTTCTCATATACAACCTTGTCAGCAATAGCACTTAGTGACCTACAGGGCAGCTATTTACTAAAAACAGGAACTCGGTAATTGAGGCTCCTATATACTATATCTGCAAGCTTGCACCAAAACATACTACAAAGGCTTGAGCTAAATGCTTTTTAAGCCGCTAAAGTTTCTACTTCAGCATATGTCTCTGCCCAAAATACCCAGGTCACCACTATTTCCATTATGATATTTCATATGTAATTCCCCATTGATTAGAGTTGGAATTATCCTAAGTTTCAATAGGAACAAAATTAGCCTTCAACTAAACAAGCTCTGCCTTTAGATACATGGCATTTCAGAGACTGCCTTTCCAGGAGGTGTTTGGTAGATCAGTATCCTGTACAACAGAGAGGCTGCTGCTGTGTCTTATGCTTCTCGATTTTTGACCTACTGTGATCTTTATGTTAACCTCAACCTAATATAATTCACAGGTAAAGAAAAGTTCCAATTTTAGGGGATGTTGAACAGAGCTAAAAATTAACATTTGTTGAACACAGTTTTTTTTGAGGATCTATATTAGAATCTTCACAAATATTGTCCCATTCACTCCACAAAATAAACCAGCAAAGTAGCTATTATTATAGTCTCTCTACACATGAGCATTTTGAAGTTTAGAGAGGTAAAGGTAAAGAAGCGTGTCCACAGGCACATACAGAAACTGGCTGAACTAAATTTAAGTAAAAATACACAGGTTACAAAGCCTAGAATATTACATGATGCTATTATCTGAGCTTTTGGTTTTGGTATTAGCTACCAATTTACTATATTTGATTTCCAGTAACTATGATAACTTTCTGATTATAACTTAAGGGTTAGTTCCCTTCCTCTCCCCACTTCATCACAATTTGCAATAGGCACAGAGAATATTAGAATCAGAATAGTTCTTGGTGCGCTAGAATCTGACTTCCATGAGGACACAGACTTTGCCTTATTCACTCCCATATATTCAGCAAGAAGAACAGTATTAGGAACACAGTAAGAACAGAGTGAATAAACTAAAATACATTTTCAGTTCAAGATCTTGAATTTTATAGCTAGGACACTGAGACTTCAAAAAGCGAAGTGAAAGTGTTTAGTTAGTAGGAGATTAGATTATGATTTGGTTTACTTGTATTATGGTCAGTGGGTTTTCTAGTATTTAAAATGGCCCCTTCTGGACAGCCATAAGACAACTTTTTTTCTGATCTATGTATTAGAAGTACAAAGAACAGAAACAAAAAATATTTCCACTTATGGGTGTCTTTTTGTTAGAGAGTTTAAACAGTTGGACTGCTGAGCATGGTGTGAAGCACTTTCAAGAAATTCTCAGTTGAGAAAATTGGTTGAGAAAGAATACATGATCAGTTATTCATAGTGAACTAATGACCTTCAAGATATAGCACATATTTGTAAATTTTATGAATTGAAAAGTTGGTTTTCTTATTCTATAGACTTAGTCTTACAGCTCTGAAAGTCAACAGCTATTTTATTTTCCTTCAGATGCAAAAACTCTTTAAGAATTATCACCTAGGAATAACCCTAAGAAATGAACAGGACTTATATAAAGAAAATATTAATTCTTTAGTCAGCTACAAAGAGACATATATAATTTTAAAAAGGTATAGAATGTTTTCCGATAGGAAGACTCAATATTGGACAGATATTTACTTTATTCAAATTATTTTGAATTTTTGCCTTTTGGCAAAATTTTTTTCCATAATTTTTTTTTAAGGCCAACTCATTGAGAACTTCAAAAAGGATTTTTTTAAAAAAACTCAACAAAAAGATACTATCATTTAGCTGGGCAAATAATATTTGAGAAAAAATAAATAAAATTAAGAATGATGATTATAATTTAGTGGCAGAAATGACAAAATATAAGAATCTAAATCTACATTAAGTTAAAAAATGTCATATTAGGCAAAAAACAAACAAACAATGAAAAGTTAGGATTAGAAAGTCCAGAAATAGGCAGCAGTCTCTATGTGGCATTGGTAGACAATTTAAGCATTTTAAAATACTGTGAGAAGGATAAATTTTACAGTAAATAATATCAAAGCCACTGAAAAGATTAGTGGAAGTCGTCAGAAACACCTTCATGCTGTATATATATTCTTGATAACTAAGTATTTTAACATAAGATCTAAGCCATTGAATAAAAGAACATATGAATAAGTATTTTTATAATGTTGTTAAAGGTTTTTCAAAACATACTGTATTCACCAGCCATTAAGCAAATGATAGACAAAAAACTTAAACTTCTCTGTATCATGGGGCAGCCTATATAAAATTAAAACACAACAAACTGGAAACATCTGTATGTAAATAATTTGAAATATATCCTATTTGTTTTATTCATTCAATTAATAAATATTTATTTAGTGTCTAAGATATCCTAAGTACTTCTTAAAGCTCTGAGCTGAACAATGTATAAAATAGATTTAAAAATACATATATAATTCTAAGGAATTTATATCCTAATAGAAGTAGGAAGGAGATATCTAGAAAGTAACATGAATAAGTAGAATCGATAGTTAGCTACTAATGAGAAGCACTAACCAGGAAAAATAAAGCAGGGGTGAGATATGGGAAACATTGTTGATGGGTGCAATTTTAGATCGGGCATACAGATCACCTTAAGTAGTACAACTTTACCATATATTCCTTTTTGAGACATAAAATGGAAATAAATGGAGACAAAAGCAGCACATGATCAGCATAGTACTGACTCTGCATTTTTAAATTAAATTAAATAGGCTTTTACTGGAGATTTTCTAATTTTGTAATTTCATCAGTAGATAGGTGATTTAGGATTCTGTAAAAATGGGAGGTGAAGTTGTGTTTCTGAAGTATGAAGAAGCAAGGCAAAGACCACTCTTTTTATCCTATGAATGTCCATAGAAACCTCACTGATCTCTCAGTCACCTTTTTCCATGAATTGTTCCTCCTGATTTTCTTTGATTGAATTGTCAAGCATTATCTGTGGAAACCTTTCTACTATTACCTAACTGCCACTTAATATGCTTCTCACATGCTGCAAGACATAAATGTCTGAGAAATGAATAGAAGAAAGATGATTTCGCATCTGTTGTTAAAGACAGCCGTCACTGCACTCTAACGAAGAGAACATTCATTGGAAAATTTTCTGGTTAAATCAGAGGATCCACTAAAAAAAAAAAAAAAAAAAAAAAAGTATAAAGGACTAATAGGCAGTTTAGGACAGAGGGACCTTTAACACTTAAGTTCTACATTTTGGATACTTGTTCAAACTACGTGTTTTGAAAGGCAATAAAAAGACACCCTGAGGGTCTGCGATTGATTCTTGGTTCTAGATTGAAGACAGAAAAGCAGTTTCTATCGGACTGCTTGTATTTACAAGGTAAACTAATGAATCTGTGTAGAAAAGATGTCTGGGGTTGCTAATGCTGGTAGCAATGCTTGCTTTATCTGTTCTGCTCCAGCCTCCCAAACCAAATCAATGATTATTTACTGAATGCCACTACAACCACCTACTTTATTCTTGATGCTCTAGGGGATACAGAATGATTGATTATACCTTATGTCCTTGACTTAAAGGAGGATATAATCAGGTCAAGAAAGTAAGGCATAAGTGCAGAAAATAAGACATACACTTTAAAGAATGCCATGGGTTTACAGAAGTCTTTAAAACCCTGAGTCAGATTATGTCATTCTTCTGCTGAAACTCTCTAATGGCTTCCCAAGTACCTCAGTTAAAAAGCCCAAGTCCTTAGAGGGGGGCTACTTGACTTCATCGTCTACTACCATCTCCCTCTTGAATTTTTAGCAATCGTCTTGCCATATTACCACAACTCACCAGGCAGTTCAGCCTGATGGCTTCACATAGGGTGTTCAATCTGTCTGGAACATTCCTCCCTTAGTTATGCACAGGCTTGCCCTCTTTCTTCCTTCTTATTATTAAGGTCACCCTTTTACTATTAGAATTGTCAATCAGCCCCTGCCTTACCACTTCATTCCTACTCCTATTCTTCTTTATTGCCTTCTAAAATATCATACAGATTATTATTTTTTTGTTGATTATGTCCTTCATCTCTGTAGTATTTATTTAAAAAATAAATTCTAAAATTTAATTTTAAAATTTATTTAAAAGAATAAATTGCAGCTCCAATGGGGTCTGTAATTTTTGTCCGTCTTTTCCCCCCACAGTAATTTGATGGCCTCCTGATACTAAATACATGTATATAGAATCAATGAGCAACTGAAAGAGTTCACAGAAGAAAAGCATGAACTGAACCTAAAATAAAGGGAGAAATGATTAAGCAAGGAGAAATAAATATAGAAGGTGAGGATAGGGAAGAGAAAAATTATGCAAAAAAAAGTACAAGGAATTATATGAAAGGCTGAAGCAGTTCTACTATACAGAATGTAGTGGATTAAAATCCCCTAATAATTCCCAAATGCTGGTTATAAATCACTTTTTAAAGGAATCTTTCCTCCTACAATTTCGCTATAACCATTAAAAGCCACATGGGCAACTCCAACCTAAAATGACCATGTAGGGGATCCCTTGGTGGCTCAGTGGTTTAGTGCCTGCCCTTGGCCCATGGCATGATCCTGGAGTTCCGGGATCCAGTCGCAGGTCTGGCTCCCTGCATGGAGCCTGCTTCTCCCTCTGCCTGTGTCTCTACTTCTTCTCTCTCCCTCTCCTCTCTCTCTCTCTCTCTCTCTCTCTGTCTCTCATGAATAAATAAATAAATAATCTTAAAGGGACAAGATTTGGGTCAACTTTCCCCCTCCTTTAAAAAAATAATAAAATAAAATAATAAAATAAAATAAAATAAAATAAAATAAAATAAAATAAAATAAAATAAAATAAATAAAATAACCATGTAAGGGAGAAATACTTTTTGATAATAATAAAAAAAAAACACAATACATACAATGATACAAGTAAGTGACCAATAACTAGTAATTCTGAAAGTGGCTTTCTTGCTAATTTTTTGTGTTAATGCTAATTTACACTTATTAGATATATTTAGGTTACTGTGAAAAATAATGTAGACTAGTAACTGGCAAGCAAATAAAAATCAGTCTTTATTACCTATATGAATAGATACTAGGAAATAAGCAATTTTTTTTGCTGTCAATACCTCCATTTTTGACATCTTTGCAAACTTGTAGAAAGATAAAAAAGTTTTTGTTCCCATATACTCTGAATGCTCACAGAGATATAATATTTAATACAAACACCAGTACCAATATCTGTAAATGATTACAGATATTCTGTTAATATCCAGATTTTTTTTGCTTTAAAATAAATCAATCTGCATAATGAATGCCACAATAAAATATCAGAATAAAACCTATTTTAGTCTAAGAAGTGGAAATATTTGCTAATATTTTTACACTAAAGAAAAACTAGCATGGGAGTGCCTGGGTGGCTCAATCACTTAAGTGTTTGCCTTTGGCTCAGGTCCTGATCCCAGGATCCTGGAATCAAGCCTCACATCGGGCTCTCTGCTCAGTGGGGAGTCTGCTTCTCCTTTTCCTCCCAGCTAACGCTCTCCCTCAGTATCTCTCTCTCTCATAATTAATTAATTAATTAAAAAATGAGTGTGAAAATCACTATTTATGCTAGAATCATACTTATTTGAACTAAGTAAATCCACACATATCTCTAACTTTAAAAGAACTTTAAAGAAAATATGATTTGGCTGGAGAATTGGAGAAGCAGCCCACAATTTTTTCTCCTCGCTCATAAAGCCTCCCAGGAATCCCAGTTGGATGACTCTTTATTTGGCTGATGTGCCAGAGATTATACTGAGAACTTTCCACTTTATCTCATTTAATGGAATAAGGGAACCATAATGTTAGCTTCTGTGGGAATGAAAATATAAAGAACGCCCTTAGGGAGTTTGCCAAGTATCAAGTTTCTACAAAGTACCAAAAAGTTGTAGGAATATATTTCTCAGCTACTCAGATTTAATTAAGTAGCAATTTATGTTGATGTAGCCAACCCCCAAATGTGTCCATGACACAGTACTGTGGACTTAAAAATTCTAAAATATGAAGAATTAGAGGAAAATAAAGACCTAAAGCTAGGTAATATTTCACACAGTCTGTTGTACTGAACTAAACACAAGCTTTTTTAAAAAATGTGAAATTAGTTCCAATGGTTAATATAACTTAGGTTGATTTTTCCCCCTAATTTCTAAGCTAAATTCCATGTATGTGTAACTCAAATTAATTTATATATTTATAAAATATGTAAGTAAGGGATCCCTGGGTGGTGCAGTGGTTTGGCGCCTGCCTTTGGCCCAGGGCGCGATCCTGGAGACTCGGGATCGAATCCCACGTCGGGCTCCTCTGCGTGGAGCCTGCTTCTCCCTCTGCCTGTGTCTCTGCCTCTCTCTCCCTCTCTCTGTGTGACTATCATAAATAAATAAAAATTTATAAAAAAAATATGTAAGTAATATAGACCCTTTATAGACAACCTAACTAAATTTGCTAAGGCTCAAGACCACTAGTCCTCAGTTTATTTCCAGCTAGGCTAAAATTGGAACTGAATTCTGTAACCTACAATGGAAACAATAGCTTTTGGTTTATCAGATGAAAGAAATCAACTCTTTCTTGAAAGAGAGAAATCCCTTTGTGAAGATAAACCAAGGAATTTCGTTGTTTTGGTAGAAATTATTTAACAGAAAATATCATAGTGAATATGTACACTTAGAATTATTCCTATTTCAATTTAATCTTAATAGGATACAATTGTATGAAAGGAGTATAAATATGAATATTATATTTGAAAACATAACTGGTAATAAAGTGAAATCAGACTGTGAATCATCAAACCTATCTAAATTGCATCTGTTTACAAAGGAAATGCTTAATGTTGTCATCATTGTATCAACTAAATATTAAGTTATCCATATTTTCTGTGTTAGAAAACCAGCCAGTCTGACAATATGTAGTATAAAAAAAATTCACCATGATGACAAACATAAAATTCTAATTGAGAAGATATTGTGTATACAATATAGCAGAAATAAATCAAAGATAACAAACCTTTAAATCTATTCAGCTAATTAATGAGTTGTTTTGACTCTGATGACACATTTTGAATAACCTTTTCTGGTATAATCTTCAGCTTTCTCTGGATTAAATGTCACCCACAAGACCTCAGCAATAGTTATTATGAAAAGTAGATTAACCTCACTCCCTTTCTCTTCCTAACTTAGAAGACTACCAGGGTACTGAATCTATTCAATCAAAGCTATATATCCAATTAAATATCTATTCAATAAAATATATATGTATTTTATTTTTATTTTAAATTTTATTCTAGGGATGCCTGAGTGGCTCAGTGGTCAGGCACCTGCCTTTGGCTCACGTTGTGATCCCGGGATCCAGGATCGAGTCCCGCATCAGGCTCCCTGTGAGGAGCCTATTTCTCCCTCTGCCTATGTCTCTGCCTCTCTCTGTCAGTCTGTGTCTCTCATGAATAAATAAATAAATCTTTAAAAATAAATAAATAAATTTTATTCTGGAGAGTATAGAATTTTCAAGTAAAGTTTATTTATTCTCCTCAGGCTTATTTATTACAAATTGAATTTCATGGCATTGAGATCAACTGTTAGTAGACAGTGGAAAAAGAAGAACAGTTATGTTAAAACATGTATGCACCTGTGATACATATTAATACGGACCAGTCGTTATGACTGTTTTCCTTATCCCCTGACAAATTATGTGATCATATGGTGTCCTTTTCATTCTGGAGAGAGTACTCATCCAAGCTCTGAGCCTGGGTGAAACCAGGAAGATCTACTAATAACAACACTACCCTGCACGGTCACTTGAAACTAGTGAAAGTAGTTGGTTCTCAGATATCAATATTTTTTTATAATGAATATGAATGTGGACATTTCTGTTCCAATGTCATCACTGTCAGAATAAAAGAAGAACATTATCCTGAATTCTTCCATTTTCAGTGTTCCTGGTGGAGGGTGGAGGGTGGGAGAGATGTGGGTGAGTGGAATAAGCTAATAGAAGCAGACTAACAGTATCAGTCACAGAAACCTGACACTGTCCAAACAGAAAGCATACCCATTGTTATTTCATGAAATGCTGACCGTTTTTAATCTTTTGAGGTTTAATCACTATTGAGTGATATGCTATATGATAACTCAAACTCTGTCTCAGGCTCCAGCCATCCCTTCTGCTCAGGATACTAGAACTTTTTCTCTGTGGCTCACTGAACTAAGCACACAGTCCCTTCCACACCTGCTCTGGCTGCCATGCAACAGATTAATACACAAAAGGAAAGAGTATTCTATTATTTCTGTTGTTATAATCAGTAGAATCAATGCACTATTAATTCTGATAACTTTTAACTATTTGTATGTGGATTTATATGGATATTTATATATAGATTTCATATGATATTTTTACGAGTGATTCAAATACTTTTAAAAAATATTTTACTTATTAATTTGAGAGATAGAGAGAGAGTGCACAAGCCAAGGAGGAGGGGTGGCAGGCAGAGGGAGAGGGAGACTCAGATTCCTCACTAAGCAGGAACTCGACACTGGGCTTGATCCCAAAAACCTAGGATCATGATCTAAGACAAAGGCAGAAACTTAACCAAATGAGCCACCCAGGTGACCCTCAAATATTTTTTTAATAAATAAATTTCAGAGCTCTCTTTCCCTTGAAAGGGTACGTATAGTAATCTTAAATTTCAAAACTCTTCATATGACAGCTATTTTAAAATGTTAAATTTCAAAACTCTTCATATGACAGCTATTTTAAAAATGTCCTGTATTAGATACTATACCATAGGAAATGCTGATAGTAAGAAATCATTGTAGTTACCAAAGTTCTAAATTTTTTCAAGGCACAACTTTTTTTCCAGCATTACCACAATAATACGTTCATTGAAAAGCTGATCTAAAAAAAAAAAAAAAAAAAGAAAGAAAGAAAAGCTGATCTTGATTTAAAAATCAATGGCTTATAAAGAAATTATCATTCTTATTGAAATAATTCAAAAAATCCCTGTCACCCAATATGGCTAATCAAAGATATCTTTATTATATATACCCTTCAAATGAAATCTATTTTTCAAATTTCATAAATTATAGTAATAAGCAATTTATATAATTAATATAAGTATATAAAATGCATACCTATACACAAATATTATACTAGTATTAAAATATTTTATCATAAGACATTTTATTCTTCCGTTCAATTTAAGTAAAGAGTAAAATAAATGTTCACGTGGAGACTAGCAATTAAAAGCTTTAACATAGTTTCTCATAGTACATATATGAGTAGTCACACAATTAAATGAACAATGTAGGTAAATATTCTGTTAATCTCACTAACATCAGAAAATAACATTTTCCAGTTCTTACTTTTTAAAAGGCAAACAAGAAAAGTGAGATCAGGAGTGTGGAGAATAAATTTTTAAGAGGTGGATTTTAACCACTTCAGTCACTTTGTATTTGGTTCACAGTCCTTAATTCCTTGACAGCTTTACTGCTTTATCAGGCATCTAACAAGTGCATTTAAAGAGACTAAAAGGGGGTATGCTTTTGAACAGTCTTAATAAAGATGAATTATAATTCATTTACATTTTCATGGTGCTGAGTTTTGGAATAAATTACTTGGCCTATGACATGAGTCAAGTTCATATAAATTTTGGTTATAGCCTCAGTGGAGAAAATTGTCACGCCCAACCCCCATATAATTTTTCAGTTTCTTTGTGGGAAGACATTGTAAACTGAATGAAAATCAGAATGGAAAATCCCCCAAATAGAGGACATCAATTTTTCTGCATATAGTATTTCACTTTATAGACTCATTAAAATTCAAAATGAAACAAGCTCACAGCAAGTTTTCTCCTATACTGTTAGTTACAATATACAATGAAATAATCCATTTACAAAGTAATTTAACAATAAGCACCAAGTCTTTGGGTAAGTCTATTTCAGTAATAAATGTACCAAATAGATTATAAAAGATCTATTTTTAGAGAAATAGGAGGGGATTATCAATAATGGTGGAGAATTGAAAACAACATAAATAACCTATTATTATTATAAAACCAGAAAGTGATGTAACATTTTCAAAAATACTTCTATTCATGAGAAAATGATACTATATGATATTGAGAAAAAAGTAACATCAAATACATGTTAGCATATATTAAATATATATATCAATATATAGAATCAAATATATGTTATTAATAAAAATTTGGGTAGATTTTAACAGTTGATTATCTTCTTCCTTGTTTGTACAATGTACATATCTGAATTTCCTATTTTATAACAAAGACATATATTTTATAGCTAAAAACAATAAATGTTGTGAGACCCTCATATAGTAAAACATTATTTTATATTCTCACTCCTAAAATCTTTTTTTTCAATCCTTCTACTTCTAGCTTATACGTTTTTCTCCATTATTTTTCTATTCCATCAACTGCCTTATCCCTCTCTTTATCCATTTCTGGATAGAAATGGGTAGAATGTTTTGAAAAATAGTCATATTGAAACAATCTTACAGTGTTCACATCTTTCCCCTTGTGGCTAAACAAGCAAATTCCATAGGAAATATTGCTTTTTATTCAGGAAAATATCTAAAGTAATTTGTTTTTAAAAATACAATATGTCAAAATCAATTACACCAGAAAGTAAATTTTGAGAAGTTTCATTTTGGTTAAATTGTTCATTTTTAAAGAGAGTTATTATGAAAAAAAATAGTCTACATAATATACCCATTACCACTACCAGCATTTCTAACACTAATTATCTATTATTTAAGTGGCATAGTAATCAACCTAATAACTATTATTGTGATTCCAATTTCAGAGACAAAGAATTTTAGACTTGGATGAGCATTTAACAAGGTAGCATAAGAACATCCCACTGCAAAGGGGCAGAGGAGCTTTCCCAGACTCGCTCTGGCCCCCCATTGCTCTTAACCTGCTTCACCATCATTAATTAGAATATTCATTTACTGAGCTTTGACAGAGACCTCAGTTCAACCAACAGAGTAGCAAGTAAACCTTATGTACATGGTCCACAACCACGACCAACTATTAGAACCACATTAATGGACATTATTCTGAAGAACAACACATGACAATCTTTGAACTCTAAACACCTTCCACTATTGGCCGACCTTTCCTTGTTCAACTTGTTACCTATGGTCTTCCATGCTTTTGCCTTGCGAATTTCATGGCTGGTGAAGCTGTTTAAGCTTTTCACAATGCGTTCTTTTACTCATGATTAAAGTGCTCATAACTCATTCTCAGTTTTGATCCTCTCCTTAGAGAACTAGTTTGTTTTATAAGCCCTATTGCAGGACTGGGCCTCCTGGAATGGGTACCTTAAGATATACCTTTAATGGCTTATGTAAAAGTAAATACCATTGGTCCTGTTATAGAACTTAAAG
Source organism: Canis aureus (assembly GCF_053574225.1). Lineage (NCBI taxonomy): Eukaryota > Metazoa > Chordata > Mammalia > Carnivora > Canidae > Canis > Canis aureus. The sequence continues at coordinate 20,395,609 of NC_135617.1, read as the reverse complement.
TTCATCAGGTTCAAAGAAGAGATGCCTGAGCTAAGCTCCTACCTTTTTTTTTTTTTGAAAATGGTTAGAGGGTGCAATGAGAACACACAATTTTTTTTTTAAAGCATGTGATTTATTTATGCTACCATAGGAAGGTTCTGCACTGCCATAGTTATAATGATAGAGTGAAGCCAACAGATAATTAGGTGAGTGTACTTTACTCTCTCAAAACACAAATGATAATGCAGGCAAGAACTGATTTCTAATTTTTTTTCTATTCAACGATGAATATGTGGCAGATTATCTATGTTTAAGAATGAGAACATGACATCCCCTTTCTAACTTCCTAAATAATTTAATGTTGAAAACTAAATCCTTAGAAGTTTTTCATTTGCTGAACTGAACATGTCAAGCAGCTTATAATATTAGGATTTACTCTTACAGAATCAACTGGAAAATATTTAAGGTTTCTTCATCTGAAGCCACAGATATTTTTAGAGATCTTGAAAGCTATCATTTTGATGTATATCATTTTGATTTGTATTTGATTACATATTACACTTAAAGGATTTCTAGGTTGTGTATAATACAACTTCACTGCAAACATCTACACTTTTTAAGCATTATCTGTTCTTCTAAATTACTACCTATCAGGTCTCAAGTTGCTTATTTGATATGTGATTAATCATTTACACATAAAATATCAACTAGAAATTGTAATTACTTCCTATACAAGTTGCTAAAAATGACTAAGTAAACCTAAGGCATACATTTTTATTATGTCTGATTAAAGAAGAATGATATATTTTTAAGAACTTTCTATTGATTATTGAGCTTCTATATTACATAAATTAATGGTGTTCATTTGAAGATTCTCTGGACATATAGCCTATATGTTATGGCTTCTAAATGTATAAGTGATGTAGCTATAAAAACAAATATTGGAAACACTTAGAAGTTGGATGGAAAATAACAATTAGCCTTGACAAGAGAAAACTGAACCACAGCCTTAAGATGGAATGTAGTAATTTCATATTGCACATTTAGTAAAGCTACCTGCTGTGTTTACTAGGGTCATTCCTCCCTAGCCGCTCTTTGCCAAACAAATAATAACATGCTGGACACTTTGGATTTCCTCTCTTCTCTCTGCTAGGACGAAAGTAAGCTTAAGGGCAGATGCTTTTTGGGGCTTTACTCTATACTGTGTATGTTGTATGTTTGCTTGGATAGACATACAACGATGTTGCAGAAACCCCATAACCTTCTGGCTTTGGAATGTATCAGAGGAATTTTAAAGATCTACTACTATTTTAATTAAGTTTCAAATAAACTAAATGAAACAAATTCACATGCTCCTGCATGATAGGTGTTAGTGTGTCCTAGGAAGGCACAGTATGAACCACAATAGAGATCAGCTTGGAAACAGAGTTCAGAATGGAGAGGTACTAGTTTGTGAGACACACTTATGTAAGACTCAGCTTTGTGCTGCTTTTGGTCCTTTATGTGTGAATTATGGTCCATGATTGATTCTCTGACATATTTTTCAGGGTATTTCATTTTAAGAATAGCAAAGTGATTAATCCAACTATGAACTTTCTTTTAATAAGGCCTTGCCAACTGAAGATTTAGTCTTAAGCAGCATTTATACTTGATCCCAGAGTTATACATAATTATAAGTTTAAATATTAACTGCTTGGGCAGAACCAATTTTACTGGAATAAAAACATTGCTCAGTTGTATACTCCCCCACATAAATCCTACCCATCCCCAATCCCTTCAGCTGTTATAAAAGCAGAAATCCTTGACCTTGTCTAGCACCTACAATATGTGAAACTGGCTCCTGCTGCCATCACAGCTGGCTTAAGAATCCCTTGGAGAGTCATTAGCTACAGAAAGAGATGAAATAGCTTATCTAATGAGGTTACAATGTGAGTTGGAACTCTTCATCCTCCTTCACGTCAGCCACCCAATAATCATAGCACTCATTCTCACCTCCATATCTTTTTCAGTGTCATTTTTTTTTTTTTTGTATCTGGAACACTCTATCATTTCTTTTTGATCAAAATACTACATTGCATGAAGCTTGGAGAGCTAATCCAATTATGGCATTACCCTCAGAAGAAAAATGTTGTACTTATAAGACATACTGTATTCCTATGTGTTAACATCTCTCTCTTGCTAATTCATGGGTTTCTTAAATGAAATAATATATATGAAAACACTAACACAGCGCTTGGTATATAATATGGCTCTCAAAACTGTGAGTTTCTTTCTCTTGCCTTTATTTTGCCTACAGATTCTCACACAGTTTTCAATGCATGGCAGAATGAATTGGCCTGCATGTCTCCATAGCTTGCCACGATGCTGCCATCTGCTTGGTGAGAAAGTGAAAGAAATGTGTGGAAAGAAACTACTTGGAATCTGGCATTTTGAAGCCAATGAGTTCACTAATTTATGGTATCTAAGTACAGGTTTGTGGACTGGTGCAATTCCTTAATGTAGTTTTCATTTCAATGTAGTAGAAAGAAGAAAAAGACAGATAATGCTATAAATTAGTGCATATTTAATATAGACAAATGTATTTATTTTGTTAGATGTCCTTAATCATACAACTTTATTTTCTGCCTGTACAATTTTTAAACAACAATTGCTTTTACAAAATAGTGGAGAATAAGTATATTGTCATTTGGGGGTATTTTGGGGTTTTCTGCTTTCCTGGCTATGTTATTACCATCATGGCAATATGATAATGGAATTAGTTGTTAATGCTTCATGCAGTTTTTCTCATTTGTCAGGCTTTCTTTTCTTTTTTAATTTTAAAATCGCCTAAAATTCTAGAATCAGAAAACTACTGTCGTGGCTGACAGAAAAAAAAAAAATGATGGTCTTTTCTGATAAGTATAACTAATTTTTTCTGGTGTTTCAACTTTTCAATCTTTGTTGTTATTTAAATTTAACTTAAATTCTGAACTATAATATGTATACAATAGTTCATTTTCCTAATGTCACAATTCAATTCAAACTTACAAATATTTATTAAGGGCTTACTATGTTCACACTACTCTTGAGAAGTTTAAGGGACATAAAATCAAGGAAAAGAAAGATCTATTCTAATGAAGTTACATTTGCCAGAAGGAAGATAGACAATAATAAACCTAACAACTCAGAAAATTGTATGGTATGGAAAGTGAAAAGTGAACTGGAAAAAAAGAAAACAGTAGAGCAGGGTCAGGGTGTCAAGATGCTGAGAAGTAACAAGCTGTCGTATTAAGTATGTTGTCAAGATAGACCTAATTGAAAACAGAGGGGTTGGAGGATGATTTGAAGGAGATGAGTTAGCCAAAGAGACGTCCAGATGAAGATAATTCTAAGGTAGCAAGATTAGCTGGAAAGGGCCCAAAGGTAGGCACATAACTGATGTGTCTTCAGGACCATGGGAGAGACTGATGTGGTTGGAATAAATGAGAGCAGAGGGCAATGGTAAGATATGAGGCTGGTGGAGTTAAGGAGGTGGGGCAGGAAGCAGAGCACATAAGGCCTGGTGGACTTTTCATTTTGCTCTGAGTGAGATGAGGGGCCATAGCTGCTTTCTGAGCAAAGGAATAAAATGGCCTATACTATAAAAAGGTTCTAGTTGTTATGTTGAGAACAGACTGTAAGGGGCCAAGTGTAGAACAACAGAAACCTAAATGAAAGTTTTGCAGTCATCCAGGTAAAAAATGCTAGTGGCCTGGAACAGCCAGACAGCCTTGCATGTGGAAAAGTAGTCAGATTCTCTCTACATATTTTTTATTAATGTATAAAAATGTAGAGTCAATAGAATTTCCTGAGAGACTGCATATATTGACAATCAAGTATTATAGTAATCTTTATTTAGGAACCAATAACTGATAATTATAAACTCACATAAAAAACTATAAATCAATGATACAGTTCATTTTATAGTTTTTTTCCTCATTTCTGTAGGAAGCTGAAAAATAAATTTTCTATGCTGAAGCTCTCTCTTACTACTATATATTTACTAGCTATTTAGATGATGGACTGTGTATTGAATTGGGTAAAATGTTGCTGTAAGAAAGTATGGTAGATAATGAAAGCTGTGACTCAGTGGCAAAATCTGTAACAAGCATTGTGTGCTAGTATTACCAGGTTACTCATTTAAGAAAAAGAAACTCGCTGAAAAAAAAAAAAGACAAAAGAAAGAAAAAAAGAAAGAAGAAAGAAGAAGAAAGAAGAAAGAAAGAAAAAGAAAGAAAGAAAGAAAGAAGAAGAAAGAAAGAAAGAAAGAAAGAAAGAAAGAAAGAAAGAAAGAAAGAAAGAAAGAAAGAAAAAAGTAAGAAAAGAAAATTGCTGATCCATTTCATTGATTAATTAACCTCCTTTGGAAACTGTAGAAATTTTACTCAATATTATATTTTCATGCCTGGTTTTATTTTACTCAGAAGTGCTTTAATAAATGTCATATTTTAATACTAAGAAGCTGCAGCATGTTGGAATATCCTACAGGTTTAACAAAAGCTTAGCAAAGCATTTTGATATACATGTAAAATTCAAATAAAGATTCAGTATATTAGTTCCTTCATTCCAAAAGAGAATTCTTTAAAATTAACATTATATTACAGTGATAGGCAGAGTGATTAGACACTGAATATGCTTGGCTATTTTAAAAGAATACAATCATTAGCACAAAATGATTTGTACTGCAATTTTGCTTCAATTGGGAGGAAAACAATTCCCTTTCATATTTAGTAAATATACTTAAGAATGTAGCTAGATAAAAGAAAGAATGGAGCTAGAAAAATCAGGTTCTGTATAAGCATAATGCTTACTTTTTTCTTGCATGGTTTTAAAAAGGTGCCATTAGACACAGGTCAGATGTACAATTAAAACTGAGGAAAATAGATATATTTTGTAATAAAGAAATATATTGCATTTTAAATTTCATAAGCATTAGTCAGAAAATATAATTTAGAAAATTATATTTAATGCTTACACAGCTTTACTAGTATTTAAATGCTTTAGAGACAAGATGGCCCAACACAATTAGCCAAATCCTGAGGCAGCATTAAAACCCTGAAATACGACATTGTAGAAGCTTCTCAAGTAAGAATTTTTCCAAAATAATTTTGATTAGTTAAAATATAATTTCACTTATAAAATGTCCCATGGTTTAATCAAGATTCTGTATATTTTTATATATTTTGTTATCATGTACAACTACTAAATAAAAATAGCAATAAGTTTTACTTATCATAAGTGCTATGAGGAAGGCTTAAAAAAAAAGAGGTCTTTAATACACAACCTATGCCCTGAAGAAGAAAATGAATTTGTACTTTTATGCATCGCTTTTAAATTAGTATATCACAAAGTGCTATGTAAACATTTGGCAACCATATTAAAATCCTAAGAATCACCTGCATACATATAAATAATGCAGAGAACTAGGCTCCACTCCAGTTATGTACAGAATGAGGACTTCTTAAATGTGGGCCCCAGTATCTGCATTTGTAACATGCATCTGACATGAATTTTGGGGACATAAAATTTTGAGACTCAAAGAATGGGCAACAGTAAAATATTATTAATTGTTGGTATATATGTATCAATCACAGTGGCTGAGAATATGGTCTATAAAGATCAGTAGAAAAAAGGAGACTGGAGCAGATCTTTAAGAATAGGTAGAATTTGAATGCACAGATTTAAATTTGTGAATTTGAAGGAGGAAGGCATTTCTGGTGAGGGGACTGGATTTTTAGGGAATTGTTGAAAACAGTAGGTGGTATGACTTAGGTGGTCCAAGTGATTTGGGTTAGACTGGGGATAGCAGGCTGTTGTATGTATAATCCAGATCTCCAAAACTTACTCTTTGGTACTTAAGTGTTTTGGAGACTGACAGTTTATGATTATCACTTTGATAATTGTTCCGGGCAGATAAGAGCATCCTGGCGCAGGTTCACACCTTCAGATAGGGGCCATATCCAATGACTACTTAATGGCAGAAGTGGGGATGGCATGAAGACCTGGCTCCTTACCCCAATCAGGACAACTGTAGAGTGCCCTCCCAACTCCAAAGCACTCCTGGGATTACTAAAGAGATTGTTGTGGATGCTCAAGGATTTCCTCTATCCGATCCTGCTCCCTCTGCACCCACATGTTTTCATTTCAAGAGCTGTCCTCCATAAATTTCCTGCACACATCTCTGTCAAATTTTGTTGTTGTTGTTGTTGTTGTTGTTGTTTTTGATGTTGTTTTTTGTCTCGAAGTTTTTTAACCTTGGAATTCAACCCACAATGCCTGGCTATAGCTGAGTTTACAAATTAGTGCTCCTCTAGTTCTTTCCTATATATCTGTTTTGTTTGGCACAATGAAAGCATCATTTGCTTTAAGACTGAATTATTAGGGATGCCTGGTGGCTCAGTGGTTGAGCATTTGCCTTCAGCTCAGGGGATGATCCTGGGATCCTGGGATCAAGTCCCACATTGGGTTCCCTGCAAGGAGCCTGCTTCTCCCTCTGCTTGTGTCTCTGCCTCTCTCTGTCTCTCATGAATAAATAAATAAAATCTTTAACAAAAAAGACTGAATTATTAGACAAAAATTGCACAATATGAAGATTTTACTGAAAAATATAGATTTCTGGAATGGACATATGGCCCCACTGTATATGTATGCATGCATCTTCAACCAGAACTGGGAGGCCACTGTTTCCCTCAAGAAGAGTAATTCCCTCTCCATCTCCCCTTAGTCCACAACTACACATTGGCTTCAACATCAATAGGTCAGTTGTTCAGGAATTTGTTTAAATGAATTGGCCAGTTATCTAAACTCCACCCTTTAAGACTTAATCTTGGCTTTTAAAAGCACTAGAAAATAAGGAAAAGCCATAAGGCATAGTGAATAAGAGCATGATTTGGGGTTTGATTTCTGCCTCTGTACAGCCTTGACTTACCCAAACCCTCTACATCTTTACTTTCTTATCTGTAAAATGGGGAAATTAACACTACTTACATTACAGAGTATTGTGAAGATTCATTGAAATAGTGGGTGCAAAAACAACACAGAAGTCAGTATAAAGTAAATGAAGAAATCAGTTTTTCACACCACACAGATGCATACACTCACATATTTTATGTATATAATACATATATATACATATATACATATACAATTTATACTCTATATAATTTATATAACTATAATACACTATATAATTTTATACTGTATAAAAGTGAAATAAGCAAGTAAATTTAAGATGGATATTTGAAGAAAGGAAATAAAGTATTTATTAACATTCTTTTTAAAATTTAGGAAAAAATATTCCAATAAAAATTACATGGATATTGGAAGCAAGCGACTTTTATAGTCTTTGCATAACAATTCTTTTATTTTTGTCTTGCTTTATAAAACATGAAACTTCCTGGAGAATAAAAAAGATTTTTATTTCATAGAAGGATGTTTTTCTGATAGAGTACATAGATACTTTTCCTTAAACAGTTTCTATATTTGAACTCACTAGTTCATGCTCACTAAGAATCATGCTTTTTCCAGTCCACGTTTTAGGTATGGGGATAAAGCAGTTAGCTATGGTTATATCAATGACTAAATCAGGGGTGCATATTAGTGACTCTCTTATCCTGACTTTATTTCTGTAAACCTTAGGTCCCAAATTCATGAGGTACTTGCATCAAATCAGACTAAAAAATTATCTGTGGTTTCAGTGGTTCACATAAATCTCTGAGGCAAGACTTCCAAAAGTCACCCGCAGATACTTTTACTCACTATATTAAGTAGTTTCAAGTACTCAGGGATATTGCATCCCCTACTGTGTGTGTGTGTGTATCTGTGTCAGAGAGAGAGAGAGAGAGTGAGAGAGAGACAGAGAGAGAGAGAGTTTTAACAATTATATGAATAAATACATTAATGCTTTCTGGGGACCATATAAAACAATACTTAAACTGGTCGTTTTCAGTGAAACCAATTTATAAGTTTGAATTCAGACTTTATTAATACAGTATCCAAAGGGGAAGCCAAACAGAAAATATGATGTGAAATTTTTTATCAACTGCAATTAAAGCTTTTGTTCATTGCTCTCAATTCAAGTGAACAATTTAAAATGTGCAATATAGAACTTTTTGAGTATGTGTATTTAAGTATTTTAATAATATACTTCTAAATATTTATCTCTCTAGTAAAGAAATGAGTAAGTGGTCTATATTAATCAGCCAAATATAAATGCCTTAAAGTTTAGGGCTAAATATATTATTCTACCTTCCTAAGATGGCCTTTTAACTCCTCATCTGGGCTCCAATAGGGAAAAATGTGTTCCTATATATTTAGGACTCCTGTCATTCTTCCCCAAATGCTCTCCTTCTCTCTCTCACAATTCTACTCATTATCTCCTGCCATTTCTTACAGTTTAGCTCATGAAATCAAAATAATGATTTGAGGTATATAGAATAGAAAGTTCTGGGAAATGTGCAAGATTTTGTATGCTTACAGATATATCCTATTCATTAGGTACTAGATTTCAATACACAAAGTAGCATGTGTTTCCTGGCCTACTGTAATCAAGATTTTGGAAAGGCAGCTGTTTGACAATTTTATTTACATTTTCTCAGATTTTATTTTTGAAATTGAAAATTCCATCTGGATTAAAATATATTCCTACAAGGTTAGAAAATCAGAAATGAAAGAACGCTACCCCTAACTGATCCTACTGGCTTTCACACAGTGCTGCTCCTTAGCATCTTTCAGCTTGATATCATTTTTGGATGTAGCTAAATGCCAGATACCCTGACAAACATACACTCTACCAGCTGGATCTCCATCTGCTCAACTAAACATTTTCACACCAAATCTGTATAAAAAGCTATGTTTTCAAAGACAGTTATCTACAACTGAAATATTAAAATCTTAACTCCAGGAGTCCTTCCACTTACATATTTCACATGCATTTAAGCACGAATACAAAACTACCTCCGAGTACTATCAGTGGTATGCTTGCTCTCTGTTGTCAAAAGTTATCTTAAACTATCCATGAAGGGGCAGCAGACTTCTGAGCAAAAGAAATATTTTTTAGATTTTTCACAGAAGTTTGGCTTAGCAGCTTTTGACATGTTTGCTTAGGAAAAAATAACCTGCAAAATTAATGTTAGTGGACAGGATGATTTTGTAGAAATACGCATTAAGCTTGTCTTGGGAGAGCTTTTTTTTCTTGCCTACATATGAATTAATTAATTGTCAATAAACGTGTTTATAATTAAATCTTTATAATAGTTATCAAAGGCTTTTTATTTGGGCCTCCATTATACAAAGGTGCCAATGACATCTCAAGTAATTTTTAAACATTTCTACCTGAAAAACAAAATTAATTAAGATGGTTCCATAAGCCTCCATGGCTATTAGATTTTCTAGCTTGGGGAAGAATCATTTATAAAGGACTATTAGATTTTAGGAAACCTAAGAGCAGATGAAAGGCATGAAGTAGAAAAATATAGTGATATTGCCATTGAGGCAAAAATGGGATCATGGAATTCATACAACATATTACTGAATAATAGGAAAAGTTTGGAAACAGGAAACTGCATACTCTCAGAACTGTGTATACTACCTTAGATAATATTGATGGCCATCCTTTTAAAAATATGTGTGTAAGTATGTTGGGGCAAGTAGGAGGAGTCCACTCTCTCAGATTTGAAAAACATATTCAAGAAAGCAAAGGATTAATGATAACTTCAAGATTTACAGAGAGAAACACAAATCTGCATTTCTTAGCACCTCAGCAAACAAACATGAAGCATTCAGAACTTTGCAATTTTTTACACATCAAGTCTTTGGCCAGGAAGCAGAGTGAAATGTTTGTGTGTTCCTAGCAAGAGCAGAAGAGAGGTTCCTTTTCCAAGCGGGAAAAGGGGTGTATAAGACCTTTATCCATATGTTTTCCATTCACTATTCTATTCTTCACTTATTAATAACAATCCAGAAAAAAAACATTATTTCAGGTAAATATCTTTTCCAGGATGGGGGTTATATAGGATAAAAAATGGGTGTGGATGGGAGAAGGGTGATTTGAGAGGAAGGGAGTACACATAGAGAGGTTTTGTTCAGGTAAGTAAGTATCTTACAAGAAAAACACCTTTCAGCTTCCAAGTCTGTACTTCCTCTAAGGAGACAAATAAAAGATCCAAATCACAATGCATAAAAACACCTATGGTGGAGGCCAAAATTTCTTATAAGATTCTACCAGCAGAAAAAAAAAAATAGAAATACAAAGAATAATATATGTACATAGGGAAACACTTGTAAAAATATAGCTCAATTCTAGTGCTGAATTCAAAGAGACCAATGGAATTTAGAAAGAATTAGTCCTAAATGGTTTTTACTTCACAGAAATCTCAATATTACCTCACCTATTCTATATTTTTTTAATAATCAAAACTCTTTAGGGCAGCCTGGGTGGCTCAGCGGTTTAGCGCCACCTTCAGCCCAGGGCGTGATCCTGGAGACCTGGGATCGAGTCCCACGTCAGGCTCCTGTATGGAGCCTGCTTCTCTCTCTGCCTGTGTCTCTGCCTCTCTCTCTCTCTCTCTCTCTCTCTCTCTCTCTCTCTCTCATGTCTTTCATGAATAAATAAAATCTAAAAAAAAAACCCTCTTTAAGTAAAAAACTCTTCAACTTATCCTTCTAGAAGAGATAATGTCCCCCTTTATCAAAATAAATATCAGGACTTTTCAGTTATATAACACAGGCCAGACCAGAGATGGGTAACTGACTCAAAATAAAAATCTTCTAGAATCAATTGTCTAAAACTTTCCATACAGGCCAGACCAGAGATGGGTAACTGACTCAAAACAGACGTCTTCTAGAATCAATTGTCTAAAACTTTCCATAATTGCAACCTTTGTTTAAAGCTGTAAAAGTTAGGAAATAACATCCTGCTATACTACACTGTTTCCACCCTCCACACCTACTCCTGATCTTGCCAAAATATATCCACCTAAGGCACCCAGGTGAAAAATAAAAGATAAAATAAGAAAGGGAATTTAAAAACTGTGCCAACAAGATGACTACCACTTTTGTTAATATTGAAAACAGGTGTACACTTAACCAACATTGATTGCAGTAAAAAAAAAAATTGTTTTGAACACACTGGTATGCTTAATACTTTATATTTATCCAGACACACTTTGCAGAATCTGAATATATTTAATTGGCTGAAAAAAAGGACTTTGAATCATAGAAATATCAATGAAGAAAACTTGCTTAATTCAAGCATTTGCCAAGAAAAAATGGTTATCATCAAACACGAGATTAAATAATTATCTGTTTTCTTTGCTGGCTCAAGATAGAAGTAGTGCTGATGCGTTCGCTAACTGAAAACAATGACATAACATCCTATCTTTGCCGTTAGTTAGATCCATTAAAGATTCAAGAACAATAATTGTAGATTTATATGCTGTCTGATGTCCTCAGCCAAACATCAGCCACATAGCAGATAATTTTATCCATGGGCTAATGTCCATTCATGAAAATCTTATAAGAACACTCAAGAATAACACCATAGTGATGATGGAAGCAAAAAGAAAAGGGGATTGATGTCTATCTCTCCCAATAATGTAGGTTCCATGAGACACTATGAACATTTCACTACTGAGTTCCCAGCCCTCAGCAAAATTATTTGAGTGTCAAATATTTAATGAAAAGTATAACTAGAACTTATTTAGGAGAACGGCTGACTAGCCTATGATCTAAAATCCTCCATATCTGATGATTTCTAGTAATTCACTGAAAATTATAAGCAGAAGCAAACATATAGAGCGATTTTTAAAATAGAAATTATTTGTCCCTGGATTTTTTTAAGGTAAAATTATATTCGTTCCTTCTTCTTCATCCATTTTAGTGGGCGAGTTTCCTGCTAATATGGAAATATCCAGAGACCTGGGATCTTATCATGATCTAGCGCAGTTTTAGATTAAAATTCTTCAGACATTACACTCCACGAACACAGGACTCTTGTCTTCTTTGCATACTACTTGATCTCTAGTGGCTAGCAGAGTGTTTGACACATTATAGGCATTTAATATTTATTGAATAAATGAGTGAATGGGCAGAGATTACTTAGACAAATTGTAAAGAAAGAACTTTCTAAGACATAAAGCTTCATAGTTCTTCAAAGATTACTATCATATCTTCCTCAGCTTTCTCCATGTTAGCTAAACCCATTCTTTCAACTGTGACTTCCATTTCATAATTGGACACAATAGTCCCAGATGGAGGTGACAAGTGTAGAGCAGAGCTGAATGTCAGCCACCCTTAGTCTATAGGTTAGTGCAATATAAGATATATAAGATATTCTGATGGCCATTAGACTCATACTGAGTTGATTTTATCCAAAGTTCAGTTTTTACTCCTCACCTTGCAGGGCTATTAACATTTGACACAGATCACCGCCTCCTCCTTGAAACATTTCTTTTCACTTCAGGGCATGAAACTGAATTTTCCTCCAATCTCACCAGACATTCATTCTCTGTCACTCTTCTAATTGTTCTTCATCATCCAATGCTCTGGCACTCAGATCTGAACTTTTTAAAAATTTTATTGATATGCATTCTCCATACTATCATATTTAGTTTCATTACTTTAAATTCCATATCTATGCGGATAACTCCAGATTTATATCACAGACTCAAATCTCACACATAAAACTCCAGATGTGTATATACAACCAGAAGTCAACTACATGCATCTTAAAGTTAGCATGAACAAAACTGAGTTTCTAAACTTCCAACATGTCCCTTTCATAATCTCCTGTATCTGAGATACCAGCAATATCATCTTTCTAGTTGCTCTAGCTAAAATCCTCAGTCACCCTTAGTCTTTCTCATTCTCTCATACCTCACATTCTAATGGCCAACTAATCTTGTTCACTCTGTTCAAAATGTACCCAGGTTGACCAGCACTCCTTACCATTCTACTGATAATAGTATAAGCCAACCCAATGTCAGTTTTCTTCTAGATTATTGCAAAATCCCTCCCAAACTACCCTCCTGTTTCCACCCTTGAGCTCCTTTTGTCTATTCTGAATATAGCACCCAAATGGTATTGTTAAAATGGAAGTAGACTGATACCTCTCTTCTGTTCAAATCCCCAATGGCTCTCTATCGCAATCTAAAGCCAGAGGTTATGCAGAACCCCTCCTTATTTGGGGTGGTAATGTTCTAAGACTCCAGTGGATGCCTGAAACTGCATATTGTACCAAAATCTATATATACTATGTTTCTTCCTATACATATATACTTACAATGAAGTTTAATTTATCAAATAGGTATAGAAGTTAACAAGAATAACTAATTATAAAATGGAAAAATATATAATATCTATAATAAAAGTTATGTGACTGTGGTCTCTCATGGAAAATGTTTTATTGTTCTATATTCACCATTCTTCTTATGGTAACGTAAGATGATACAATGCCTGTGTGGTGAGATGAAATGAGGTGAATGACATAGGCATTGTGACACAGTGTTAGGCTACTATTGACCTTCTGTTGATATCTTAGAAGGAGAATCATCTACTTCTAGACCGAAGCTGACTGTGGGTAACTGAAACCATGGATAAGAGAGGGAATACTGACTGTCATGACCTGCAAGGACCAATAAAACATCCTCCAACCCCATTGGTGTTCTGATAGCCGCTTCTACTTTCTCTCTCTCCACACCAGCCATGCTCACATGCATGCTGAACATACCAAACATGCTTTTTGCTCAGGACCTTACATAGACTGTTCTAACTGAAACAGTCTTCCTTTTTTTTTTTTTTTGGTTTTGCTTTTCTACCTTATTTAGGCTTTTTTTCAAAGTCAACTTTGAAGTCTATCCCGATAACCTTTTAAAAACTGCATCCCTTTTGTTACTCTATTCATGCCTTTCCTACAACTCTTTATATGGACATCATCTAATGTTTAAATATTCCCTATGTTTAATATATTTTTGTCTGTTGCACCTTACACCTTACTCCTACTAAAAGTTTCATAAGGGCAGATTTGTGTGTGTGTATGTGTGTGTGTGTCTTCTGTGTTTTCCCAGTATCTAGAACAATGTGTAAAAGTTATCATCCGCTGAATAAATATTTTTGAATGATAAAAGAATGAATGAAAGTTTTAAGGAGAAACATTTCACTTGTACACTTTCAAGTATCAGCCAGCTGGGAAGAGTTTTGGTGTGACAAAATCCATACCTTCCTAGAAGTACACCATATGTCACACTCCATTGAATTTTTTCCCCACTCAAAATAGAGATAAGCTGGTCTTACCCAACTTTATTATCCTTGGATGTCAAAATTTCTCCTTGGACATTGGTTCCTGAGTGACAGCAATTTTAAAGCATACTATGATTACTACTCACTCTGGGAAATTATATATCCTCATTAGAAAATTTCCATGGAAGCCCTAAAAATAATCAATGTGACCCCTCAAAGAACATAACTTAAACAACAGGAGAGAAATCTGCCAGGGGAAGATAGCATGGTCCCTTAAGCAAACTACATACAACCACAGTCAAAATAAAACTTGGACTTAAAAAAAAAAAAAAAAAAGCTAAATAAACAAATAATAAGTGAACATTCTAAGTTCCTAATTTAAAGATAACAAAATTAAGAAACAAAGAGAAGAGTACAATTTATAGAATAAATTAACCAAAACTATATTATAAAAATCCGTGCACATCTTTCATGATCAAAACAACTTGTGATGATGACACCATCATTGTGAAAGTCTCATCATTTTAACACACACAATTAACTAAATCCTCATGGAATTGTTGTTAATGAAATAATGCAGTTTTTTTATTACCATTAACTTTTAACTATTGTCTCCTTTAGAAATTTTATATCTTAGCATCAGTTAGACTGAATGAAAATCTTTTTTTTTTTTTCAGATCTGTATTGTAATGATAAAAGTAACACATGCCTGAGATAAATGACTTCAGGGAATGTTCCTCAAGTTTTGAATGAGACATTGGCCTCCAAACATTTATCTATATGTTAAGCAGAAATAATTAAAAATTTTAATTGCTAACATTAGCAGTTTTTATTTCAGATACAAGTTTGATTTTGTCAATTAAAATCTAAGTAGGACCATAAGCAATGTTAACACAAAATAGAAATAAAATTGTCATACGACACTGCAACAGCATGTGGTCAAAGAGCCTTTTCAAGAATTTTACTCCACACTTAATAAAGAATAGGTGTTCATTACCATGAACTGCAAATGCTGATATATGGGATTTTGCAAGCATTTTTCCAACACAGATGTTATTTGTATACCTTTGAAAATAAGGGGACATCCATTGGAAAGTATTGAGGTTCAATAAATTTAGGCTATCCTAAATCCTCTCAAATATCCTTGCCGTTTTCTCAAATATTTTTGAGAATGTTATGTATAAAATAATTTTTCTATGCATAGTCTACTTCCCACAATAATAATACAGCAGAAGTAGGTAAAACCATGTCTCTCTTGCTCAAGGGCTCATTTTCTTTCCACTATACCAAACAGTTGAAGTGAAACCAGAAACAAAAACCAGGCTTGGAACAGAAGATACTGAACAAGGATACTGATAATTAAATTATTAGCAATGTAAACTCTCACTATACTCTAAAGTATAACCAGATCTATTATTTTACTTTAAAATAAACTACATTTTTAGGGCAATGAAGAAAATGTGATAATCAGTGGAATGAGGGGAGGGCATGACTATGGGTAATTGGAATAATCCTTACTATACATTATTAAACATAGTAACTAAGTTCTTTTGCAAACAATGCATAAAGTGGTAATCATTGAATGAAAGTGACTCTTTATCCAAGGCAATCAACAGCATTTTCTCCAAAGACAAAAAATGTTTTATTCTCTCTCTTCATTGTTAGCTTGGGCATCGGCCAAAAAGGCATCTCAAAAGGTATTAAGCATTTATTGGAGTCCTTACTCTGGAAGTGATCATAGGACTCCGCTTTATGGAGAACACACACATTTAACTACAATCTTGAACCCCGAGCATTTCTTTTTTCTTTTTTCTTTTTTCTCTTTTTTAAGATTTTATTTATTTACTCATGAGAGACAGAGAGAGAGAGAGAGAATGGCAGAGACACAGGCAGAGGAAGAAGCAGGCTCCATGCAGGAAGCCCGATTCAGGACTTGATCCTGGGACTCCAGGATCATGGCCTGGGCCAAAGACAGGCACTAAACGACTGAGCCACCCAGGGCCCCCCTGCTGAGCCACCCAGGGATCCCCCACTGAGCCACACAGAGATCCCCGAACCCCAAGCATTTCTTAAGTGGCTTTACATTAGAAGATCTTCTGATCAAGTTCACATTCAAGAGTGGGCATATGGATCAAACATTTCAATAAAGCAATGACTATTTGAAGGAAAAATATTGCAAATGTTGGAATATAAATTAGCAACATAGAAATGCAGTAAAAGAATGAGTTTAAATATAACTTTTGGCAAAAAAATGTGTAAATGAGAATACTACAAATAAAGTATACCACTGTTATTTAGGAAAATAAGTAGAGAGGTAGCCTACCAGGTTTCTCTAGTTTTATTATACTCCACATAATATAGTTACATTACTATCATAAAACTTCATTTTCTAAGGTCTCCATTGATATTCTTCCAGCTAAATCTGAATTTATTCTCTCATTTTCTTCACCCATAAACCCTTTCCAAATCTGTAACTCTTGAATACATACATGCCTTCCTGAAATATGCAGATTATATCTTTAGCAGAAAACAAATATAAGAAGCAAGTATTGGAGCTCCCTCAAACATTGACATAGTTCTTTTTCTTTTCTTTTAGAACTTAGTAAAAGAGATTCCTTCTAGAATGTATACTAGATTTATTTACAAACACACATAGCATTTTTAAAGGAAATTATCATGGAGAGTTAAAGAAATAATCTGCATAACTGAGGACAATTTTTTTTTCACTTAAAATATGCAAACAATTGAGGTAATGATGCTTTCTCACCCAATGAATCTCCAATGTAATCTGTGTGTGGCAAACAGCAACAACTACATTTTGCATTGTTTAGCTTATCAATGATTGCTTCAAAGGTATGTATTTTTCACTTTTTAGTTGCTAGTGCAAACTACTGTGCCATTTTATCTGTTCTGTGGTATCCACAAGCCAATATTGAATGAATAGTCTTTCATTTTATTAACTCTGCCTTAAGGGGAACATACACAACTCTAAGTCACATTCACTCACATAGTTCAATTCAAAAGAAATAACGTCTTAACCCATTTTCTCAAAAAAAGTACATATTATGCACCTGCTATGCACCTGCATTTTTAGGTGCTTGGCTTTAGAAAACATGTTTAATAAAGAGTACTTATTCAAGAATATTCTCACAGAATTGGATTCAAAGTATGTTTACAGCAGAGCTCAGAGAACCTAGTGGGAGCTGAGGAGGAGATAAAAATCAAGCAAAAAATGTAAAAAATAATCTTCTTGGAAACTTAATAGATGAATAATAATCTTCAGAAAATAAAATACAATAATTAAAATTATAATTCCTTTTGCTCTCACTCTGGCAAGTTACATTTCTGCTAATTCTGGCTATGATTTTAAGAGAACATGTTATAAACAATGAATAGTTATTTACAGAAAGTGAGCTTTGTATATTTGTCATCTTTAAACTGACAAACTTTTATAAAAATTTCAAATTCATTTCTCTCTGCTAAGTGGCTTATATTTTTATTACATGCAATTTCTACAGTGGAACACAATCATAACTGTAATAAAGTTTAATTTTTGTGCTACACTTTAATGTATTTGCTCATGGCAAAATAAGCAAGTTTGTATGAACATTAGTATTGATTTTGTGCACATCTTTTTAATACACCTTAAATTCTGAAGCCCAAGGCAAGAACTTTTTTAGAAAAATGCCTTAAAGTTTTGGTACAATTAATTACAAATATTAGAACATTTTTGAATTTCAAATTTTCAAATAAACTGATATGATCAACAATGTGATCAGGCAAAGATTTAAAGCAATTAAATTGTGCAGTGTTAATGAAAATGTGAAAAATGATGGTTCAAAATCATCAAAATAATAGAAATTAATATTATATTTCTAGCAAAAGCTCTCTAATCTTAATATACAATAGGTACAGTTTGAAATACTTTCCAATTACTACAGAGCAAACTTAACATATAGTGTTAGAAAAAGTGTCCAAAGAAGCATATTAAATGTTATCATGACTGCTACTCTGTTATGTCCTTGTGGGTTTTTCCAGGCATTATAATTAGGATATATTCTGAATAAAATCCAAAAATACCAGGTTTTTTAAAAGTGTGATGCAAATCCATTTAATTCCCTGATAACCATGAATCTATTTGGATGTTTCCCTGTTTAACCCAAAAGTAGTATAGATTGTGATGTGTAGACCATATTTAGAAATTTTCCAGTATGAGTATGCATCACATGTTTATTAGAATTGACATTTTCTCCAGAAATAGGACAACACAACCATAAAAATCAAGAGCAGAAATAGATAATATAACCTAGAGAAAAAGAGGATTGGCCACAGGGACTGTCTGACGTCACTGGTCATTTCACTCAGCCACTTTACAGCCTATCACCTTGGGCAAATTGTTAACTTCTTCCTGTGTTCTGAATAATAACATATTCTTCATAAAATTGTTGAGAATTTGATACCTAGGGAGTCAATAAAGTGTTAACAGGCAGAGCTGAATCCTTAAATATCTTATGTTACTCCATTCTTTCTTTTTCTGCTTCCAAATAGTATGGGTGGAGGGGTGAGGGGAGAGACTCAAGAAATATTATACAAATTCTCCTTACTTCTGTTTTTAGTATTAGAATGAAATGAGACTTTTCATCCAATGTAAAGCATAATCATCTACATATGTGTTATATTATCTGTCTAGGGTTGTAATATAAGCTTTTTGCCCTGACCAAATCTGGGACATGAATTCTATTTAAAATTTTACAACTTCATTGGTATTTACATTATAATTCCAAAGGATTAAAGTTCTGGGTGTCATTAGAGACATAAGGAATTACTTAAAAAAAAAAAAAACTAGTGAAATAATTATATTTTAAAAAAGCACCTGTGTCTTGTAAGACCACCAGAAAAGATACAGAGCAGTGAAAAAAAAAAAAAAGAGGCAAGAAGGAAAAACCTATTGGACCCTAAGTTAAACTGTAATTTGGTAACACTGAAATAATAAACCACAGTTTTTTTTTTTTAATTTTTAAATCCAATGCTATTTATACCAATCAAAATGGAGACCTAAAAACTAGGTATAGTTTCTGAATTCTCATAATGATAATTTCTTACTAGCGTGTGAATAATTGTAAATTTTCCTTTGCATTTGGTGAAATCTTAGGGAGAGAAAGGATTAGTAATAATGAAAAAAAGATTATTAGGATTCAAATCACTCATGGGGAAACTCCCTTATATATCTCTTGATATTCCAGAGAAACAGTGGGATAGAGATCTGAAGATCTATTGGGATATGAGAGATAACACTGCCTCTTTCTCTCTGTAACCTATGAAAAGTGGCACAATTATTTTTATCCTAGTTACCCAATACAAATTTTATTTGTATTGTATTTATTGTTTTTATTTATATTATTATTCATATTTTTATTTATATTATATAATATATTATTAATAATATATTGATTATATTATATTTATTTGTATTTATATATTGTATTTATATTGTTTTATTGTATTTATTGTTTAATTCCAATTTATAAATTTTGAAAAGTACATGTAAAGTAGTATCATAAAAGGGAAAAAAGTTAGTTCACATAGTGTATTGAGTACCAAAGACTTTCGAGCCTTTCAAAAATTACTATGGCTGTTTAATATAAAAGAGAAAAATAATATACAAGCATTGCATAACTGTAACTGTAACATGGTTCTTGATTTTTAAGATTGCCCAGAGGGATACTCTTTACACTCTCTTCAATGAGTTTAGCATCAGTAAACCATGCAAGTGCATGGCATACATGAAAGTTTCAGATTCTATTCATATGCCATATGTTACAAACTGCTTTGATATGATGTGCCATCACTTTGAAAGCCTAGTGGGCAGTCACATGTACCACCCAACAAAGCCTTTTAAACCGCTTATAAGAACAGAAGCAGACAGATCTTCCTCAACACCAACTCCAATAGCAACTACTGCTCCAGCAGCCAAGGTAACCTTTTGCTTCCACTTTAACAATTTTACCATAAATTAGAAGAATGTTTAAAGTGATATAAATTGGATACCCTTCATAAAAAACTGTACTAGGGAAAGAAAACACAAACAGGCTCGTATCAGCTAACCTGTTCCTTTGTTCGGCATCTGTGGGGATGAGGGTTGGAAATGGTCAGGAAAAAGGCATGAGTGAAGTATAAACGAGTGATTAGAAGTGATTGATGGTGTTGTTTTAGGGTATTTGGCAAAGGCACACTCACTATAGTGAGAATCTTTACAGAAAGTACCTTAAACAACAGAAGAGTGTATTGCTGCTTTGTTTTCAAATCCACAATTCAAAACCTCACTTTTCTCCCATGGGAGACTGACCCAGAACACTAGAGAAAGATCCTCAAGGATAAGGTTGCTGAATAATGTCAAAGATTACCAGTGATCAAAAGCAAGGTTCCAGTGACCGCACACCATTTCCAAAAGGTCAGAATCACGAGATCTTGTAGTAAGTGACTGTATTTACAGACTGATTGAGTAAGACTTTAACAAAAGACTCTATTTTCATTCTTTGGAATACAGATTAGAAATGAGACCTACTTTTCTGTGGGAAGTTCTTTGACAAATTCTACCCTTAGAAAAAGCTACTCTTACAAATATAAAATCAGTTTGTTCATAATGCTGCTTTTTATTTAGGAGAATCCTAAAGTATCAAGGAAAGAAAATCTGTTTTGAAGGGGCCTTAAACAACTACTTTTTAAAAACACTCATTCTGATTTGTATAAATGTATTCAGCAGAAATTGAGAGATTTATCTTATAGAGGACTAGCAGAAAAAGAAAATATTCCAATATTTTTCCATATCAAATAGTACAGCATCTGAAACAAGTCTGTTGTTATTTTCACTACTGATCTCAAACCTGCAGCTCTCAAGTTAGATGTACGTCAGAAAGAAAAGTAAATATCACAGGATGTAAAAATCTGCAGCATCCTGGAGGCAAAGAAATGAATTCTCAGGGAACAGCCCGTTCTTTGTTCACCATTTATAGGACTCTTGTGACATCGGAATAGTAGTTGCCAATTGTTTCATGCTTTTTCCTGTACCTAGCTGCTCATGGGCAAACCAGATAGGAGGTCAAGAAAGGCAGGAAGGAGAGAAAAACAGAGATGAAGCGGTGAAAGGAGGAGTAAGGAAGTTAAAAAAAATAAGTAAAGAAAAGAAAGTAAGGGAGGGACCAGGGAGGAGGTGAAAGGAGAAAGAAAGATGAGAGAAAAAGAGAGAGGGGACATGTCAAATAGCATACAGATCTAGGCCAGGAAGTCCAAGAATATTGACAAGTTTCCAAAAATCCTCATCAACAGCCCCTGGGGGTAGAAATGTAAAAGGCAAAGGCAATAACTTTCTAAGGTAAAGGTCTGTCTGGAATTGCTTCTATGTATTATTCTACCCATAATTAGAATACTAGCGCAAGGGAAACCTGGATGCCTCAGTGGTTGACCTTCTGTGTTTGGCTCAGGTTGTGATCCTGGGATCCTGGAATCGAATCCTGCATCAGGTTCCCCACAGGGAGCAGGCTTCTCCCACTGCCTATGACTCTGACTCTCTTTCTGTATCTCTCATGAATAAATAAATACAATCTTTTTAAAAAAAAGGATAGATATGCAAAATTATGTTCTTCTCCTTCCTTGCTTTTTTTTAAATTCTATTTTACATCTTTTGGCTTTCTAATTCTTGCCTTTGTTTTCCCAATAGTTTGAAGTGATCTAAGAGGGATGTGCATACAAGGATGTGTATTCAAGGGCTCATTTTCCATACAACAGAGAAAGAACCAATGGAAAACCAGAAACCAGCGAAATATATTACATGAGAGAACAACTTTCAGGTACTCTGGAAGCTTTTACAGAGTTACAAAAGGGTGATTCTATACCACATCTGAAATTCTGAAATTCAACTTTCTTTCTAAATTAGTACTTCAATAAATCCTATTTCTCCTGCTCCCAGTTTGCCAAAAGTGGGCTTATGTTTCAAATGTAGATGTTCTCATTTAAAATTTCCTCAAAGATTGTATATCTGAATGTTAAATAAATTTAAAAAGTCATTTAAATCTTTTTCTTCTTATGTGATAAAGATGGACAGCAGAGTATCTTTTAAAAATTTAATTAAAATTGTTGATCTTTAGATAATCTTTCAATTGTTTCTATAAAATCATTCTCTCCCAATTTTATCTTATTCTCAAAATACTATATAAATTGGATCCGATAGTGGAAGCAGTTCTGTATTCTGATAAAGGAATAGAGAAAATTATACATAGATATGAGATCTACACCTAGAGATATAATTCTAGGTATACCTAGAGAACTAAATTTTATGTTAAATTAAGTAAACATTAAACTTTATGTAAACACACATATAGTACCATGAGGTGGCAAATATTTTAACACTACTTAATCTGTTTTAAAACTAGGGATAAAATACATTAATACTTAGCATCTTTTTCTCAAAGTATAACAATATGAAAACTGGCAACAGATAGTTTTAAACTTTTTTGTGTCTTGGCAGCCTGGGTGGCTCAGAGGTTTAGTTCTGCCTTCAGCCCAGGACGTACTCATGGAGACCCGGGATCGAGTCCCATGTCGGGCTCCTTGCATCCCTCCCTCTGCCTGTGTCTAGGCCTCTCTGTCTCTCTCTGTGTCCCTCATGAATAAATAAAATATAAATCAATCAATCAATCAATCAATCAATCAAATTTCTTGTGTCTTAAGAATTCAAGATTCACTTTAAGGAGTGGATTATATCTAACACACCTCTTATAAATTCCTGGAACTCTATGAATTACAATGGTTTTGCCCAGAAATAAGTTTTTAGAAATGCCTTCACTTTTGTAGTCCTGTCTATTGAGATGGCTGAATTTTGTGAGAATGAAGTCAACATTAATTTGTATTATAATCGGCATTATTTTGCTAACTTTTCCAAGACTGTGCCTAGCTATAGCTAAATTTATAGCACAACTGTTCAAATTATATTCTTGTATATCAATATCACCACAGTCAACAATAAAGTGTTTTTATTTTATAATACACTTTTTCATGCATTGCTTCATGTAATACTAATATTAACTAGTAAGATATAAAAATTGTATTACTTGCCCAAAGTCAAAAAGCAACCTGTTCAACTTATATTCAAATATTCTGAATTAAATCCAGTGTTCTACATAGTGATTCAAAGGTGTACATGCACCCCCAATGTTTACAGCACAATGTCCACAATGGCCACATGGAAAGAGCCCAGATGTCCATCGACAGATGACTGGATAAATATATATGTATATATATATATATATATATATATATATATATATATATTAGATAGATAGATAGATAATCTGGAATATTACTCAGCCATCAAAAGAATGAAATCTTGCCATTTGCAATGACATGAATAGAACTAGAGTATATTAGCCTAGAGAAATAAGTCACTCAGACAAAGACAAATACCATATGATCTCACTCATATGTGGAATTTAAGAAACAAAACAGATGAACATAGGGGAAGGATGGAAAACAAAGTAAGACAAACACAGGGAAGGAGGTAAACCATAAGAGACTCTCAATTATAGGGAAAAACCTGAGTATTACTGGAGGGGAAGTAGGAGGGGGATGGAGCAACTGGGTGATGAGCATTAAGAAGGGAACTTGAAATAATGAGCACTGAGTGTTATATGCAACTGATGAATCACTAAATTCTACCCCCTGAAGCTAATAATGCCTTAGGTTAACTAACTTGAATTTAAATTTTAAAAAGTAAAATAAATATATATATGTATACACACACATATATTTTTTTCAGTGTTCTGAGTCCAACTTGTCTGATAAATTTCTGAAGCCTATATTTCTACACATGCATCACTATATAAAAACAGATTTTATTTTGATAGAAATAAAATAATCTGCTCAACTCAGTATATGTATTGACTATGTCAAGAGCTTAAACAATACATATTTTTGGCAAGTCAATACACTGAGATCTACAACTAAGAATATATAGGAGAAAGCCAAAATAACTCAATTGGAATGTTTCTGGTTAAAAGCCATTTGACCCTACTGGCTCATTATATAATGCTACACAAATAGTCTTCTTGTTTAAGTCTCAATTCCTTGACCTGCAAACATTAAATTAATTATATGTTTAAAAATAAATAAATGCATATATTTTTATATTTATAATTCAAAATGGTGTTATGGCAAACAATAATAATTACTGTAAAATATAAACTCTTGATTCAGAAATGCCAAAAAGAAACTAAATGTAAAAAAGCCATAAACTGCTTGGCTGTTAATATTTAAGAGGAAATATATCTAACTACTTAAGAGATAATAAGCCTAATTATTAGAGGCAGTATATATTAATAGTATAGTCACACATGAAAGAATTCCTTTAAATATGAATTTATTTATATTCATATGACATAAATATGCATGTCTGAGTATACATGCATGCATGTACAAATACATGTGCACATACTTTACTGAGAAATTCACAATAGTGAACCATTCAGTAATAAATATTCCTAGACAATTTAAATTCTGAGTTAATCTATACCATCTTAAAAGCAATATTTTGACATATCATATTAGTATTAAATTATTATAACTTCATGTGGAAACATTATGGATAGTAAAATATTTCTGTATATTCTTGCAATCAAATCATTGAGGAAAAAATAAATAGAAGATTCATTTCTGTGTGATGAGAGAAACCAATACTTGGATAAAGAAACATTATTCAGTTTTTACAAAGTAATATCAAATGTTTCAGAAATCCATTTTAATACATATTACATTAAAACACATTCAATTATTTGCATAAACACAAAGGATCAAATTAAAGTTACATTAAGAGATTTTTAAAAAATAAAGTTAGATTTTAGCTGTATAGAATTTGATTAGATGGTGAAATACTTATATATCCAATCATAACCTACAGTTTTGTAAAAATACAAGGCAGGAATTTGTGAGTGAGGTCAGTTTTAGATGCACAGATTTATAGAGTTAACTATATAGATGAGATTGCAGAAGCTGAAGAAATACTCATCCTTTTCCCCAGTAATATCAGAACAAATTTTCCAAAATATCTTACTTTACTGTGTAAACATTATAACCTATTCTAAGTATTGGACACATTCTCTTGTGCTAATCAGGCCATCTATAGCTTAAAATATTGTTGAATATTTAGATCACCTTCAATCAGACAGCTAATCTATTTATACTATATTTCAACTTGACTTTCAAGGAGCTCCCAGAGTTTTTTAAAATGTCTTCAGAGAAGAGAAGTAAAACACCATACATATAATAAACACCCTCTCCAAAATAAAACATTATAAAACACTTAATGCATTTTTGCACTAGACTATTAAACAAGACTATTACAAAAAGGCAAATTATAGAAGTCAAAATTATTGTATGTGTATGTGTGTAAACCAAGTTGGTAAGATCATTGAACTTTGGCATCAATTGGTATAAGTAATTAAGGAATGAAAATTATTAAAATCAAAGGATAGGTAAAACATAAAAGGCAAATTGTCTATTAATTCAGAATAAAGAAAATTGTAGAAAACAGAGTATATGACTGAATATAAAGCAGAATAATTGTGATTCTAATTTTTATCTAATCATCTTTTAACCTAAAGATTCACCTAAATTCATACAAATAAATCCTGAAGTAAAAGAACATGCCTAAATTTAGGTGATAACTGTGGCAAATTTATACCAGCAAATTGATACAGATGTTAGCTACAGTTAACAATTTAACACATACATCCCACAAACAAAAGGACATGCAGATTGGTTACACCTAGAAGTGAAGCCTTTCATGATTACAATAATCTATAGGCTTCACTGAATATGGAAGTGTACTTGTGATGCCAAATATAATTTAATCATAATATTTAAGGAAAAAAAAAAAAAAAAAACTTCTGAGATACAGTTCCAGGATTTGGAAGGCCCAGATCTTTTTCAGGGTCTGCCCAGTTAAAAAGACCCAAGACCCATTCAGGCACACATAATTCAGGAGGCCTGCCTGCCAGCAATAAAGGCCGAAATTGGATACTTGGTGAGATTAATTACCTAGATAGGGCTTGATAATGCAAGTCAAATGGGAATGTAATTAAAGTGCACCTTCCATGAAAATTATTCATTGCTGATGGATCAGGTGACAGATAAATCAAAAGACATTTTAAAAAAGACTACAGGTTAACTTGAAGCAGGTCTTTCCTCTTTATGAAACTCTGTAATTGCAGGTGTGGAATTCACTCTTCCTGTCCTATCCTCATCATGATACCATGAGACAAAAAAAAAAAAAAAAAAAATGTAGATTGTAATGTAACCTATTAAAAATAGAAGCCAATAGAAAAACCATTAGGATCACAGTTACAAACAAAAGGTCAGCTAGACTGGAACCAGTTGGCTGGCAGCTTTCAGAAGAGAGTATCACTCTATGTTCATACTATAATGGGGATTGCAACCATAAAAAGAACAAGTGATGAATTAATAAGTTGACTAGTCCCCAGGGCGCAATTCTTACAGATGAAAGGCATGCTGGGGTAATCAAACAGAGTTATAAATTAGATAAATTGAATGGCATAAGAAGTATTTTACATCATCATTATTAAATAAAGTCTTCCTGGATGTGTTGTTAATTCTTTACTGTCAATATATTTATTTACAGTCTAAGAACAATAAAAAACAGTGTTTTATAACAACAGCAGGGTAATTTCAGTTACCCAGAGGGATACTAAATCTAATTTCTACCTTGAGTTCTTTTAGATGTGTTTATTATACACCTAAGAGAAGACAGATGAAACAAAATGTCCAATTAAATGATAGTTATTGGAAAATATGGCTTTATATGTTACTCATTTGGTTGCTCTAACTAATGAACATAACTTGCTTTTATCGGCCTGTATAAAAATGCATAACAGTTTTCTTGTCTGCAAGAATAAAGTTAATGCTGAATGGGAATACTGTGTCATCTAGTAGATGGCATATAAAATTCACAAAAAAGGACAATCACTGTTAGAAAAAACATAACAATATAAAACTTGAAAAATCTTTGTTCTATGGAAATCTTTAATAACAATGTAGATATTGGCTTATTATGACACACATTTGAATAATTGTGTAACCTTTCTAAAAATTCCCACTTTATATTTTATTTAAACTTGAAAAAAAGACAAAATTCGAGTTGAAATTCCCCTCAGGATCCACTCATTTCAATATCACATAAAAATCCTTCCAATTAAGAGACCATCAAAATAACAAAAACTGATTTTGCAATATTACCTATAGGCAATTAAGAGGCTTATTGCAAATACTCTAACCTAATAAAGTAATATTTCTAAAATTGGTTTCAATAAAAATAAATTTTACATTGCAGCTCTTTTCACATGAAGAAAACTTAGAAGTAAGAAAATTGACAGGCAAATACATAACAAGATTTTAGACATGTAAATTTGATATATGAGGGTCTGTGTTTGAAGTGCTATAAGTAAATGTATAAAAAATACATCTGTCAAAAATTATCTGTTTATAGTTCCCAACTCCTAAAGGTTACTTACTAATTAAAGTTGAAAATAGGCATGGCAAACACCCAAGATATTTTATCAGAAGACACTGCTTTTTATGTTCTCTGCAGGTTCCAGTAAGTAACTTAATCCCAACCAAACTATAAAGTAAACTGTTCATGATTTGTCAGATTAGCTGATGCTTGTCCAGAAAAATGGTCTGAAAAAAAGAGTCACCAGGACACTATAATTAAGATTCATTCATCCATTTCATCCCTGGATTGAAGAAAATAATGAAACATCAAAGTAGTCAGACAGCAATCTAAAGAAGGTCAGTTAGTATCTTTTCAAACATAACACTGGTGTTTAATGCTGCAGGTGCACCAGAAGTAACTTACAGATCATATTAATATCCCAGGTTGGTTGCAATAGCATTATGGATTTGTTATTTATGTCATTTTTAAAAATAAAGGAAATGTGGTTTAAAATAAAAGGTAAAGTCTTAGTATTAATATACTGACTGAAGATAGCAAGAATAAAGTTTCCAAACTTTTAGGTGGGTCTCCAACTTTTCTATGGGTGAGTACAGGATAGGTGGCATGTTTTAAAATGTCTGGGAGAAAAAAAAAGAAACTAGGAAGACAAAGAAATGTGAAAATAAAAGTATAAAATATAACTATAATATACATACATACTATATATGTTATATATAATAACAGTCTTTATGAGATCTGTGCAGTCATTTGATTTGATAACAATATTTCATATTAAGAATGACAATAAAAATATTAGAGGAGACAGTGTTACAAATGCATAGTTTATCTTTATGGAATTAACATCTTTCCTTTTATGACCTCTACTGAGATTACCAGGTTCTCAACAATGAAATTTATGTGAGGCTAAATTTGGGTTCTTAGTGATGTCAGAGACGTGCGAAAATAGGATGAGATGTCAAAACAAGGAGAAAACAAGGTTATGATAATGTATTAGAAAAGAACAAAGGCAGTAATTTTTTTCCAAACAAAATTCAGACTCATAATCTATCTTAGGGTTTTTACCAGTCTGATAAATGTTGTATGAAATCAGCATAAAAAGTAATCTATTACAATTCAATTCAGCCAACACTGAGCACTTACACCACATATGCCATAGCGTTATGCTTTGTTTTCAACCATGACAAATACGATTATGACATTTTCTACTCCGAGTTGTCTATCAAAATTGTTTCTCATAGCTCAAAATTGTCAAATCCAAAGGACTTTCTTCTGTCTTCATTCTATTGACCTCCTGTGACATTTGATTCTATGATTAACTGACTTGGAAAATATCCCTTCCTTGAGTTACTATGACACCCCAACTGGCCTGGGTACTCCTTTTTGATCTTCATCATGTTGTTTTGATAGCCAGCCAGCTCCTGTGGTATTCTCAAAACTCCTCTCTCAAACTTTTAAATTATAGCTCTCTCTCCTCTTCCCCCTCAAAAGTCCATTCATTAACTTGTCATCTATAGGTTCCTGATTCCCAAATCTGTAACACTTAGGCTCCTCTACCATTTCAACACCTATTCTCATAGGAATATATATGTGTTCATAAAATGTATGAAATTTAAAAGTACATATAATCAAAACTGTCTATATACATGCCTATACACACAGATACATCACATTACAGGTGATATAGCTTGATGTCACAGGAGCTAAAGGTGCTATGTTTAAGTATATTAGGAACATTTGAATGAACTGTACAATAGTGATATGGTTTAACCAGTATCTCTGCATTTTATTTCCATATATGATTGTCATTATGAATGCTATGCTCAGACAATGTCCTGCATCTTTCTATATGCTGAAGTTAATGATCAAATATTATTAAAAATTGGGACACTAATTATCTAATGTCAACATGCTATGGATAATTAAGAACTGTGTGCATTTAAGCTATGATAATTGTTTTTCACAGATCTTTTCTAATGCTTGTGTCTTAAACAAGTCAAGCAGCTACAGGACTGCAAGTACATCTCTGCCCCCTACTTTGTCAGAGGACATACATCATCTACTCTGCCTTCTCCTTGATTAATTTTGTTCGGTTGCAGTAATTATCTCTCCCTGTGCAACAGACCTCTTTGTAAATGAAATCCAAGAAATTTGGATAATTTTTCCTGGTTTTTACTCTTAATTGATCCTTGTTTCTTGCTTACAGTAGTATAAAGGGAACTGAAGTCAGAAAGCAGCTGGAATTGACACAAGTACCAACAGGGTTCTGCACTAGTAATCGACACATCTGAAAAGCAAGACCTTGATAGTGTTCTTTCCTTTACCCTATTACTTAGATCATTTGGTTAAAACCGTTAATGATCCTCTTGGATCAATGTCTTTTGCTTGTAGCTCTAATTTACTGCATTGGATGATTAGTACAGATGTTTTTGTGGATGGCTCTGCATCATTCCACCAAATTGCTTGTCTGAATCAAATTTGCTTCAATTCATCACCAATGAAGCAAGGAATAAAATAATCAACATTTACTTTCTCTTAACACTGGTACCAAAAATAGAACAACTAAACACTTGTCAATTTTAGAACCATCTCTTACCTTTTTCAAAGCTATGTCCCTCAGCCTACCCAAGGGCTTAAAATGGTTTGTATGGTGGGGTGTAGCAGAGTGTAGGAAATGGAACCAAGAGGAACCAAAATATGTACTTCAAATTCATGAGCCTGATTTTTTTAATTGAAGTATAATTGACATACATTATATTAGTTTCATCATCAAATTTTTATCATCATCATCATAATCATCCT
The DNA here is from genome assembly GCF_053574225.1 of Canis aureus. Taxonomy (NCBI): domain Eukaryota; kingdom Metazoa; phylum Chordata; class Mammalia; order Carnivora; family Canidae; genus Canis; species Canis aureus. Next base: position 20,365,059 of record NC_135617.1, on the reverse strand, counting down.
CCTCCTCATCACCAATTCACATGTGTATTCATCTATATATGAATAATGTATGAAATTACCATCCACTGGCTTTTCATTCTCTGAAATGCGGCTTATTGATTTCTTGCTCTTAAATGATTTCTTTCTGAAACAGTGTCTGTCTTCACAATCCAATTCCTTTAATAATACTTCGGGGGAATGATTGTGATAGTTTTCTCTATAACAAATAAGCAAACAACTCCCAGATCAAAACCATTTTGTACTGTGGAAGAGCACCAAGTAAATCAGGTAACCAGTTTTGGTCAACTAAAAATCAAACAAAAATCACTTCCTGATTCAATTCATATTGACAATCTTTTACAAATGTGTTAATTTGTATTCTTAGCACAGTAATCCTCCTACATACATATATTTTGCTGTTTTATTATTTATAATTGTGTAATACTTCCAGAAAAAGAGACTGAATTCAATATATATTGACTGGGGTTTGTACTCTGAAAAAATTCTTGCATATTTAAGTCTCTGGTGGTAACTTGCTTTTTATATTATTTCCTGCTAAATTTGAAGAGTAGGTGGTCTTGTTAGTCACATTTGAGTTAAAATGGATTTTCTATTTCTCACTTGAACAAATTTCTTGACTTTAAAAGTAAAGTAGCTATTTCTTTACAAATAATACTCTAGTGAATGCATTTTCAATTCTCTACAATCTCCACTCAATAAACTTAACAGTAGCAAAATGAAGGACCTCCTATTAAGGGCAAGACATATAATAAGAATTACTTTACATAATTCCATCATTATCTACTATTCCAGGACAATGATCCTAATGGGCAGTCATATATTTTGTTGAAGAGCCTATTTAGAGGAAGCTTAAATTTAACAAGTTACAAATTTAAATCTCCAAAATACAGTTATAAAAACTTTTTCACTAGAAAATCCTAAAAGAGCACTCACTTCTTAATCATGTTGAAATTGCTAGTTTAAAATTGCCAAGAATTTGACAAACTTGCTCAAGCTTAAAAATTCAGAGACAAACCACATAACTTCCTTTATATAGAATGTTCTGCTACCATCAAAGTAGCACCTTCTATAATTTATGAGATAATAAATTGGCTCTGTTTAGAAAAAAAAAAACTGCCTTGGATGTCAAAAGCAAAATATTACTATTGGTCTTTCTGGCACTTACCAATGCATTGCAATAAATATGTTTAGTGCCATTTGGAAGGGGAGAAATCATAGAAATGCATAAAATTCCTTCAACTCCCACCATTTGACCCACCCACAAAAGTGTCTATGCCTGTCGTAGGCATATGGAAAATAAGTACTTTCCTTCAGCATGATAAGATGGAACTAAATTATGTCAGGGATGGATATTTGTATTAGCCCATTCAGAATGCCATACTACAGACTGGGTGTCTCAAAAACACAGAAATTTATTATCTCCTAGTTTTAGAGGCTGGAAGTCCCAGATCAAGGTCTAGTGGGATTCACATTCTGATGAGACCACACTTCCTGGCTTGTAGATGGCTACCTTCTCACAGTGTCCTCACATGCTCTACATCAGTGAATGTGCATGGGTAGAGAGCAAGCTCTCTGGTGTCTCTTTTCATAAGGACACTAAGCCTATCAAGATCAGGGCCCCAACCTTATGATCTCTTTTAACCTTAATTACCTCCCTATAGTCCCTGTCTTCAAATAGTTACACTGGGGGTCAGGGTTTCAACACATGAATTTAGAGGAGGACACAATTCAATCCATAGCAATGTTATAAATGAGTTATTATACAAATTAAACTCTTCTCAGATACTTAAGTATCACTATCCACAAAATAGCAAAGCTGAGATGAAAGAACTTGAGAAAAGATTAAGATATATTAAATTGAAAAATATGAGAGGCTACTTAAAACACCTTACAACACTAGAGTTCTTTCAAATGTTTACAGAGTCCTTCCACTCAAGAGTCTACAGATCAACTTGTTAACCTCAACCTAATCTCAACATAAGCAAAATAGTTCATCATAAGTATTTATAAAATTAGAAAAGGGGAGATATGACAGCTCACATAGACACTGGGACTGGAAAACATGGAGGTCGCAAGAAAGTGATGACATGGGGTTGAGAACAAGGTTATTTAAGGACATCTCCTTACATATATTTTAATTGAGGAAATTCATATAATAGCTATATGCTATAGTCTTATCAAGTCACAAAACCACAAAAGGGAAAGAGATTAAGTTACGAAAAAAATATTTTAAGTTGGGTATGGAGCCCAACAAGGGTCTCAAACTCAAAATCCTGAGATCAAGACTTTAGCTCAGATCAAGAGCCAGACGCCCCATCACCTGAACGAGCCATCTAGGTGCCCTTATATTCAATGTTATATTAAAAGAAAATAATAATTCTATTTTCAGTAGGTTTTCAAAATATGAAGAACTGTAAAAATTTTCAAATATAAAGGTCATTTATACCTTAGTATTTTGAAATACAAGTCCTTTAAGCTTTTCTTTTAAATCTCTACTTAAATATCAAGTTATGGTGAAAATTCATTTTAAGATTCTAAATATGTCTATAGTTTCAAGACCAAATCACAAAGTTTTTATACTTGAAATTATTATCTTCTATACTTATTGCATAATTTAAATAAAATTATATTGAATTTGAGTTGAACTAACCCTTTATACTAATCTTGATAATCCTACAAAATCTCTTTTAATATTTTTATATACAAAGAATTTATATATTTAATTCAGTGAATTTACTAAGCATGGACCCTGGGCCCAACTAGTTACAGAGGATAGAGAATAAGACCAAAGATGTCACTGTTTTCTTACACTGTGAATTCTAATAGGAAGTCTACTATGTGACAAATATTGTAAGAAAATCCATGAGCTATTTACTGTAAGACTATGTCACAGAAAGACGTAATTGTCTTCTAAATGTCCATTATAAGTTTGGGATGTGAAGATATTGTTTAGGCATACAGGTCTTTACGTATAAAGTGGTTGGCACATACTAAATATTCATTAAGTCCTAGTTGTCAGTGTCAATGCCAATATGGTCACCAATTTGATTAAAATAGTATCTGAAAAGATCTTCATATATATATATATATATATATATATATATATATATATATATATGTTTTAATTGCTATTAGCAACTAAAGAAAAAAACATAAATGTATCTACATGTTTATTTTTAAATTATGTCAAAAATACTTAAGCTTTAAAGAATTAAATTTCACTAATATAGTCTAAGACTGACTTGCTAAACAAAATTATATATATATATATATATATATATATATATATATATATATATATATATAAATATCATGCCCTGGGATTCCTGGATGGCTCAGTGGTTGAGCATCTGCCTTTGGCTTAGGTCATGATCCTTGGGTCCTGGGATGGAGTCCCGAATTAGGCTCCCTGCAGGGCTTCTCCCTCTGCCTATGCCTCTGCCTCTCTCTGTATGTCTTTCATGAATAAATAAGTAAAATCCTTCAGAAAAAAATAAAGTATCATGCCCTAAGGCATGAATTAGCATGACTGAATCCTGGTCTGCCTTTCAGATGCATCAGATTTATAAAATAACTAGAAACATGACAGAAATGTGTATTTTGAATGGCTTACTGTTGAAGGAATCTTATTCGGTTGATTTTTCTGCTGTAGAGTACATGTATGTTTATGTACGTATGTTTTAAGAAAACTAACACTATTTCCGCAAAATGTTTTTTTGCTGGTAGTGGTGGCAGATTTTGTTTTTTTGCATTTATATCATTTCACTTTATGGATAATGCTGCATTTCACATTACTTGATATAACCAGTAAATGCTCTCAAACAAGAAAATATATTTTCTTAACATCTTGTTCCTTTAAAATATAAATCAAGCTTATAAATTCCAAAGAAATATCAAAATGTATAAACTTAAATAAGAATAATTTATTTTACTTACAGGACACATAACTTGATGGCCTACCATTTTAAATCATTGAAAAGAGATGATCTGAGTTAATTTATGAGAAAATAGTCACAGTTGAGTCACACTAATAAAAGTGAGTGAAGATATATCTAACAAATTTAGGAAATGACTTTTTCTATCTCCTTTCCATATAGATTTGCTTATGTATGATGTTATATAACTCTATGGTTATATTTCATTTGGGGCATTATATAAACATTATAAATCTAAATAAAGAGAACAGTGAAGCAAATGTTAATTTTGACAGAAAAAAATCTGGGCATTTGAAAACATAAGACAAATTAGTCAAATTATGATATGCAGGGGTATTTTTAAAGTTTCTTATAAAAGGGCAATAAAATCATAGCCAGAAGGCAAATGCTACAGCCAATGTTCTCTGCAAGAGATTTTGTTATTAATATCCTCAGCAGATAACACCTCTTAGTATGTCCCTTTTGCACTGAAGAATAATTTATTACCAATCCATTAAAACAAGTAGTTCATGATAAGATGACATAATACTTAATAATTCTAGGTAAGCAGTGTATTTGACTGCAATAACCTGGGATGCTGTGATGGACTGCCCACATTTTCCTCAGTGAAGAACTGAAGAATTTGTTTGCCCAGCTGCCAAGATGGCTGCTAAAAAGCAAACCTAGTTCCCTACCCCACTTTAGAATTTCCTTGACTGAAAAATGACACCTTCCTCCTTCCTAGGCTCCTTCCTGTAGCCATGTTGGGACAATACAAAGGTATGAAAGCCTGCCACTCTCTCTTCAACTCTGGGCAATATGAAGATTCCTTACAGGTGGAGAGCTCCCCCATGGAGTAGGCTGAGGATTCCATGAGATTGCATCACATCTCAGCTGCTTCTCTGCTCCATACTTGCTCCCTTCCTTTCTCTTCCTATGGCACTGGTCCCAAGGGCATGGCCTAATATATACCATCCCTGCACAGTAGTCTCCATCTAAGTGTCTGCTTCCTGGGGAGCCCAACGTGGGAAATTATATCCTCTTTCAAGAGATTATAGTTTTCATCTTTAATTCTGACTCAGTACTTTCTACAGCATTCTAAAATTATCAATCCCATTAAAATTATGGTATCTGTACCTGTATTACTCAGCTATAAATTAATCCATAATTTCAATCAACAACATACTGCACAATGTATAGTTTGTATGGTATTATGACTGTTCATTTAACTATGGGCATAAAACAGGCTTGTAGAGGTCCTCTGTTCCAAACCTCTCCTTTATTTAGGAGGGCTACATGAGTTCAAAGGAGTTAAGTGATTCAATTGGCATTCTATTTATGTACATTTTACATATGAAAAATATCAAGACCATAGTAAGTATTCAGTAACTCGTCACTCTTACTATTATTTCCACTATTATAATTGTTATAGTACTATAACACACTTTTCTATTCTAATAAATGTAACTGGTGTTAAGCTAAAAGCTCAATTTTTATAATATGAGGAGTCAAGTGCATGATACCATTTCAGGAGAAAATTCAAGTTCAAAGAGCTGAAATAATTTATCTAAAATTAAGTAATTATGTCATCGAATATCAAATCCTATGCCTTTTCCATTCATGTCTCAATGTTTCCACTCTTGTAAAATCATTTAACTTTTCTTGTGTATGACTAGTTTTCCCATTGGAATTAATTGCACAACATTCATTGTACAGCTTGCAGACAGAAAGAACTGTGTTACATGGTAAAGGTACAGATGAACATAACATATAATCACTGACCTGAAGAATAATTACTGAGTCCTTTAAATCTCTCCAGGGGTAAGACCACATACTATAAATGCTTTTAAAACTGTCTAATTGTTTAAGTGATCATGCAGTGAACTGAGGTATTATAAAAAGAGACAAAAATTTTTGGAACTTTAATACTTCTGCAGACCAGAAGTTTGTGTTAATGCACTTAGTCTGTATAAGGAATGTAGTGGCACTTATACAATGTTTTAATAGGGGAGATCCTTTTAAGGGCCTAGAACATGACTCACTTGTCCTTCTGGCAAAATCATATTTATTCCAATGTTCTACACTGACTGGCATCTTTTCTGTGAGGATCTCACTTTTTTCCCAAAGATAGAATGAATTATTCCTTCTTGGGATTCCTGTATTTTGTTCCTAATGTTCGACAATATGCATCACATTCTATTCAAGCACTCTGCCTTATTAGATGTGCAACTAAATATATCTACTACAATATAGAATCCTTATAAGGGTAGACCCAAACTTTACCTTGCTATCCCCACCTTCCTCTATACTGTTCGATACACACTACTTGGAACAGTTGGCTGAATTAATATTATAATTGTTATAAAAAATAGCATTTAAATACTCAGCTGTAAAGAACACTTATGTAATTATTATACCATTTCTGTTCAAGAGAACTTTCCAATGTAAGGAAGAATCAGGATTATAACATCTAATATTAAGTGTATGTGCTTTCCCCCTCACTTATATATTTTTAAAAATACCTTCAACATACATATGTTTGATATGTGTCATATTATTCTTAACAAAATAAAACAAAAATGAGAAGTATATATATTAGACTGTTTATGTAGGTCATATATTCCTAATAAATACATACAAAAATTATCTAGATATGAATATCATATATTGTTCTCTATACACTTTTCATCTTAAAGCTAATTATTAGTTTAAAGTAGAATCTCAGTCTTAAGATAGCCTGTGACTAGATAATAGTCCCATTTTACATAGGCAAAACAAAATTAATCTCTTCCTCCTCCAATGTTATGAAACATAATTGCTAATTCCCCCCACACTTCGATAAAGATTTTACAGTGTTTTGCCTTGACAGGTTCACAAAGAGTTATATAAAGAGGATTAATTCAGCATTCATTTTGTAACCTACTAAAATAATATTTTTATGACAATAAAGAGTTTTCAATTTTTTTCTAATATCTATCATCAAACATTTTATCTCCATTTTAGTTATGTTGATCTTCAGTGATCCAGCAAAGAGCACATAACTCATAAGGGCAGGGGAGGGGCTAGGGCACAGATTCTTTAACACGAATACCTTACTCCTACCCTGAACAAAGCATAAGGGGTCTTAGTGTAGTTCCATGTCCACAAACACCGGTGGGGAGAGAGGTCTTGTGCTCTAGACTCCAAACTAAAAGAAACTACAAAGTGTACATACTACCTTTCAAACACTGGCTGATTATTTTCCATCTTCACTCTATTCTTGCCCAGACACATGTAGATTCCCCTAATAAATCTTTTTATAGTAGGCATCAGTGGATTGCTGATGAGGGGGATAACTGACCAGAGATCCAGATTTAAAATCATTATTGAAATGACTGTAGCATAAACTAGGTGGGAGGTGATGCTGTTTAGTTAATAGAGAATGAGAATTTCAAGGATCATTGCAGGTTTCCATGGACAGTAATGAACATAGGCAAAATTTCAAATCATTCCTCCTTTAGAAAGAGCAAAAATACTGGTGATGGGGAGCAGCGGGAAGTGAGTATACAAATTCCATATAGCAATCACTAATATAATCTAAATTTCCTCTGTTAAAAAATAAAGAAAAACTTCTGCCCCATGTTGGGACTCCCCGCTCAGTGGGGAATCTCCTACTTCCTCTCTGTCTGCCCCTTTGCAGACAGATTGTCCCTCCCACAATCCTGCTCATGCTCCCTTGCATACATGGGCACACATTCTCTCTCAAGGAAATAATGTCCTCAAAAAATAATAAAGGAAAACGTTTACAATTATCACAGATTACTGTCTTATTTAGATGCATTTCTTTTTGAAAGTAAAAAAAGCTAACTTTAAATTCATGGGGTCTTAGCATTTGAGATGCAGTAGAGACTATACAGTTGTGAATTAATACTTTAACATAGAAGTATAAACATGGTTTGCTTTTTAACTTTCTTATATTTATTCTTTTAAAAAGTTTTAATAGTTTTATTGAGGTATAGTTTATATACCATAAAATTACTCTTTTTAAGTATACAATTCAATATTTTCTTCAGTATATGTACAGAGCTCTGTAATCATCACAATCTAATTTTCGTACGTTTGAATTACCTCCTCCCTCCCTCCCTATAAACAAACAAAACTACTTTGCTCTTAACCAGAAGAGAATCAACACCCAAAACCACTTTACCTAACTACTGTAAGATATTTGATTCAAGAATTTATGGGAAAAATCTATGGCCTATTTAGCCCATGAAGTATTAACCTAAAAAATTAAACGGCAGACAATAAATAAATAAATAAATAAATAAACAAACAAACCCCCAAAGCAGCCTATTTGGTGAACTCTATTTGGGGCATCAGTTCAGCACCTTTGGGTCATATTCAAAAATAAATAAAAATGTCCCTTCTATACTTGATATCAGCAGGGATAAAAGAACATACCAACACAGTAGACCTAAGAGTTTCTATTAATAGTTCCAAAGATAGCTATAGTGTCACAATCATGATCCTAAAATGATTCAAACCCACTCACTGTAAAGTTAGAGTGACATATTCCAATGTAAAACAACACAGGCAAAAATTTCTTTCATTTAATTTTTGAAAATTTGAAATTTTCTAGGTTGTTTTTCCCCCCAGATTTCTGCTTTTACACAGGAGATCGGATTTGCAATAGCCTTTCAAATAAATATCAAAATGAAACCTTTAGATTAAGAACTCACTAATTTGTTCAAAATGGTAAGCATGAGACCATATGCATAGTTTTCATTCTGCAGATACAATTTAAATAGGTAACATTTTGTTAAAATTGGCATAGAAGTGAAGAATAGATTAATCTATGTCCAGGAATTTGGGATAATACTGGTTTCTGACAACTAGCCAAAGATCAAGAAGACTTTGTTATAAGCTTATTATGATGCTCACACAGCTCAGTACTCCAGTACAGGTCCCATTTTATTAATGATGATGACATGGCACTTGGTTGCATCTACTACACAGCATCTTCTTTCAGCAGCTAGAGGTTGAGAAAGCCCTCAATTTCTGAAACGTCTTTCAGTAATAAGATTTTTCTGAAGGTTTAGAAGGTCTCCAATTTCTGAAACTTGCTTTACCAATTTGTATTTTCCAAAACATACCACAATAAAGAAAGACTGAGTAGGATACCTCAAATTCCAAGAAGAAAGTAAATGAAAACTGCTTTTAGGCTAAGTTACAAGTTCACAATCATCATGGTTATTATTTCCTAATTCATTTCTTTTGAAACCCTCATGAGATCTCCCAAGTATTCTATTATTATGAACAGTAATATGATCTCTAATATTATGAACAGTAATATGATCACAAATCTACTGATGAACTTAAAATTCCCTCATGCAAATTTTAACAGACTTGCCATATATTACAAATATCACCTTCAATGTGGTAAAATATTGGTTAACACAATGTGAGACAGTGCACTCAACTCTTCCATCATTACTAATTATCATGTAGATTTTGATCATAAGCATGTACCACACAAAAAAGTAAAACTGCAAGAATTAGCCTACATCTCATTTTGTCCAATATTTTCACTCTCTTCCTCAAGATCTTCAGCAGAGTTGCCTGTCTTAGAACAGTCTTAACTGGTTTACAATTTATCCCTTTTTATTTCTCTGGCCAGATCTCTGGAGGAGATGTTAATGAGTCTAGCAAATGGTTTAATAGGCGACAGGAGAAATAACAAAGAAAAGTTAAAGGTGTGAATAATCAACAGGCTGGAATAATTGGGTTCTGTGTAGCCAAGTTAACCAAATATCCAAGTGAGACACCTCACTTATGTAGTCACATTATTCACTTAGTGAAGACAAACACAAAAACATACCTGCTTGACCAGTGGTGATACTGACAGCCGCAAAGAGCCTCTGGGATCGGCTTAAGTCAGAAACTCCATTGACAGCTTCCACTTCAAAAGTATAATTAGCGTGGGCTAGCAGGTCCATGACAGTGACATAGTTATCCTCTAATCCAGTCTGCTGTGGCATGTATCCAATGTTACTCCCACAGGGAACACATTCGCCCTGTTCCCAACTGCACCGCTTACACAATATTCTGTAGGTCACATCATTTCTTCCTCCATTATCTGCAGGAGGACTCCATTCCAAACTTACTGTGGTTTGGTTGATGTTGAAAATGAGGTTCTGTGGCGCAGATGGAGGCCCTTTGGAAACCAAAAATAAGTAAACAAATAAACAAAAATAGAAAAAAAAATGAATGAAAGGATCTACATGGGCCATTAAGCTAGTGGCTCAATTACCATACAGAAAACTAGTTGAAATGCTTTCTTTTACATAAACATTTCATTACCTTGCCTAGGGAAGCTGCATAAAAGCCTCCTTGAATTCACTTGGCAAGAGGCTTTATTTATTTTCCATTTAATATGTCAAAATGAAAACAGGATAACAACTGTCTTTGTACTTTTGCCACAGTCTTTAGTTATTTTTCTTCTAAGCAATTAAAAAGAACAGTTAATGCACCTAAAAAAAAAACAGTTGTGCAACTGCTTAAAAATAGTCTCCCATTTAACTATATAACAGAGAATACATCTATTCATTCTTAATGTGCTCAAGAATGATTTACAGCAAGTCTGGGATCGGCTTTGGATTTGGGTCTCTCCAACATTCATTAATTGAAGCACCAAGATGTGAGATTTGCTCTAGTTAGTGATGGAATTTTAATTTGGAAATCATGACTTTTTAATCACATTTCATATCCACGTTAAGACTCAAATAAGTTTTACATTTATTTATGATTCCCATTAGATATATGTGAAAAATATTATTAAATATATCTTGAATTTACAAATGTGAAAGTCTCACTAAAGACAGCGTAAGATGTGTCTATTTTATGTTATTATTTAGCCTTATCAGTTCATGAAAAAATGCAAACATTTAACAATAATTAAGGATGCATTCACAAATCTGATGACTATCTCAACAATGTTACACGAGTACAAACAAGTGGAAGGATTCTGAAAGTCCTTTCCTATTTTATTATTATGAACTTACTTGTGCAGGCAACATACGGTGGATCAGATGGAGCCCTGTAATACCCATCCTCACATTCACATCTTGAGGAGCCTTCTTTATCAGAAAAACTGTGAGTTGGACAACGAGCGCACTGAAGATCTTGAGAGGAAGATTTGTAGAACCCACGGCCACAGGCTGGGTATGCAAAAGAAAGTGAAAATACCAATATGAGCAAATAGACTTACTTTTTGATTTTAGTAATATTTAGCAAAGAATAAAATATGAAATTTAATTTGTGAAACCCAAGCTCTCTATGACAAAATTTTAGTGTATATCAATAACCTAGTTTTATGATACTACATTTTAAAATGAAATAATAAAAACCAAATGATACAGTGACCTTGCACCTGTAGTTGGCATCAGTTCAAAATCTAGAGCCCCAAACTGAACAAAAGCATAATTTAACTGAACAAAAACTCAGGTTATTTAATTCAGAGTAACTTCAATTTCAATATAATTAACTTATTTGTTGATACATATTCATATACTTCAAAGTTTTGTTTTCTAAATATATAATGTAGCTGTAAATTAACTTTGTGTGTGTTAATTTGGCTCATATAGAAAATATTAAAATAATTTTAATTACCTGACAGAAAGAACAATGGTATAAAAAATATCAACTGATAATGACAGAAATGTATGCCCCCCCAAATTTTCAGAAAATTTCAAGATATAATTTCAACCAATTCTAAGGCAGGCTGCCTTCCGCTAGTGAATTCCCTTGTTACTAAAAATAACAAAATCCTATGAAAAGGAGAAACCTTTTCCCCCAGAAATAAGGAGAAAGCCTTCAACTGTAAACAGATGAGGACTGTTCCTCCTCGGCTGAGAGAGGTTAACAGTACAATCATACTAACATGGCAATTGCTCTCAGCAATGAATAGACAGGTACAAAGAATGTCTCTATCACCTCCTAGTGAAGTTGCTCTTACTCATTTAGATCCTATTTTCTATTAAATCAAGTAACCTTGAACCATTTTCTATTACTTATCATTTTTACGTTTAATTGAAATTTAGCAAATTAAATTTTCATTATTTCAACAATTTTATTAATTAATGGCATTATACACTGAATATATTAAATAAGTTTAATTTACCCTTCATATTTATCAAATGAAATATGTTAAAATTTTAGTGACTCTCATATTTAATAAAAATTAATCATATTTCTAAAGAAAGATTAGTGAATATTTAACATAAGTTCAATTATGACTTTTAACTTATGATATTCACATTTGTTTAATGTCCTCAACTTGGGCATCACTCAGGAACTTACTCACATTTTCACTCTTAGGTGGGATAAACAGTCCTATCTTACCAAAATGGTATACTGAGTCATTCTCTACTTGTGTTCACATGCTCAATATTTTAACAAGTTATTCTGATCTACCTGAGAGTTTACAATCATCTTTTGAGCTTCAAGAGCATAAGGCTATTTCACACAAATGAGACATGTATTTTAGATAATTTATAAACTTAAAGGTGTGTTATATTGCAACAGACAAGGGATAGATGTATAAACAGAGAACTACAACCATCTCCTTGTAAATATATGATCCACTACTGTCCTCGGAAGCCAATCTGCCTTTAGTTGGCTTCCTCAATTCATACAGGAGGAAAACACTCACAGATATTTTAGGAAAAGAAGCTTATTACAACTTCATATGTTCTCAGTAGCAATTGCTACAAATCACAGAGAGAACAATGAGATTGATCATAAAATAGTATAACCAAAGACCACACTTTAACATGTTTCTTTTTTTCTTTTATTTTTTTAAATGTTTCTAAAGATAGAATGCCATATAAAAAAATGGTTAACTGGTAAGATAAAGGATTTGGCATGGGTTTCTCAGGATAGAAATTCCTCTTTGTAAGTATTCATTGTATCTTGCTTTATGTATTATCTATAATGCAATGATCACATATGATATCCGTAAAATAGAGAAGACCGGGCTTTACTCACAACCTGCAGCTTGATAACTAAGGACAAGAGAATTAACAAAGAAAAAGAAAGAGACAGAGAGAAGAGGTATGTGCTGACACTCTTTAATGACATGTGTATATTAGTTTTTAGGGAGCAGGGAGATGGGGCCCACAATGGTAACATAACTTAATACGTACTAGGGAAGGCTTCCAGAATTAGTAGGCAGCACACTACCTAGTGGAATTCTGCAGAATCCTAATTCTCCCATTGCAAATAAAAGCTTCTAATAAAGGCATATTCCTATTTTTCTTACAAATAAGGAGGGACATTGCTTGTTCAACTTGCATGGTGTGTAGAATATATATGGTACCTAACGTAGAGAAATTTAAAACCCTTATCACTCAACTTTCAAAGTTACATTAAATTCTGTTACCACTTTAACAGATGGGAAAGCAGATTTGAAGCAAAAGTAACCTGAGTTCTTCAAATAATTCTGTTTGTCTAGGTTAAAACTGGATTTAGAACACAGGACTACTGATACTCAACCATATGCTCTTCCACCAGCCTTGACTGCTCAATGAGCCAAAGTCTGGCACTTATTCAATGGGTCTCCAGGGCTTTAGCAACCCTAAAAATTAATTTTCTATGGGTCCTTGCTGCCTTTTATTATACCCCTTTACTAATTTAAAACTATTATTTTAATTTAGAAAACTATGAAATAATAGCCTCGCACACCTCACATAAGAGATACTAAATACGTGCTCTCAATTGCACTGTGAATTCTGGCACCAAAGATGCCTGCAAAATTGTGGAGTACATGCATGGCTATCATTAAATAGATAATGATAGAGGCAGTACCGGAAAAATGTGGTCATCAAAGTCTTAACATTTTTTCTTTGAAGTAATATGCTGTTTCAGTTCAGTTAATATTGAAAATAATAAGTTGTGACAAGACAGTTTTCACTTAATCTCTAGGAAGACTATTAATTTAGAGTTATTAAAAATAAGTACAAAATCTTTGGAGCTATGGTGTTAAAAGTAAAGCCAAGAACATGCAAAGGCATAAGCTGTATGTCTTAGGATAATAGTGAACGACTGGGTGGTAAAAAAGTTTGGGAAGGAAGTAACAGATGCTCTTAAAATTACAATTTTAGATGAGATATCATACAAAATAGCTTGAGTAAAATACTCAGTGCAAGAAACTGGGGTGAAGTGACATATCTGAGAGTCAGCCACATAAGAACTAGGTGATCTCTCCAATGGCTCCCAAAAAGCCTATGTGGAAATCAAGGGAATTTCTTTCTACAAATGCAGCTGGTTTTCTTTTTCTTTTCTTTTCTTTTCTTTTCTTTTCTTTTCTTTTCTTTTCTTTCTCTCTCTTTCTTTCTTTCTTTTTTTTTTTCAGCTGGTTTTCTAAAATGTACTAATACAAAAGTTTTTAGAGGTAAAGGCCTTCTAAAACCTTAAAGAAAAATTCCCTTTATATGCAACTATGAAGTATGCAAGAATAACTTTCTAGGAATTTTGCAAATGCAATTTTAAAACTTTCTCTGCTTTATTTCTCAAGTTGTTCAACAGCATTTGAACTCAAAGCAAGATTTAATTAATGCAGTATGAGCACTATGGTAAGTTAGTTACAAAAAAAACCCATACATGGGATCCCTGGGTGGCGCAGCGGTTTGGCGCCTGCCTTTGGCCCAGGGCGCGATCCTGGAGACCCGGGATCGAATCCCACGTCGGGCTCCCAGTGCATGGAGCCTGCTTCTCCCTCTGCCTGTGTCTCTGCCTCTCTCTCTCTCTCTCTCTGTGACTATCATGAATAAATAAATAAAATCTTTAAAAAAAAAAAAAAAAAAAAAAAAAACCCATACAATTGTAATTTCCTGCCTTTTGATGTTTTTGATTTTTTAATTGTATATTATTTTAAGGTAACGTTCACTAGATTGATGAAGACTGGGAATATGTATAAAATTTGTTTACAATATTTAATTACTTTGGTAAAAATAATCTTTCAGTTATCATTTGATTAATAGTATTTTAGCAGTGTTACCACAAAGGCCTGGGATTGATTCTTTCGAATGTTTTTTTTTTTTTTCAGTCTTTTAGGGTCCTAATGAATAAAATAACGGAAGTTCATTATCCTAGAGCCAAGAACCATAATCTTGTCAGATTTCATACCTCAAGCAAGCCTTCACTTATTCCACTCTTTAAATGAAAAACCACCAAAGTAAAAGGAATCTAGGAAGCATGTGAAACATCTATTCACCACGCACTAACAATATACTGCAATACAGCCACTAAATGATGTTACAATAAGCTATATTACAAGATGTTATATGATCTACTGTGATGAAATAAATATAATTTATTATGTTTAATTTCAACTATTTTTCAATAAGAATAGTGCCCCTATGTGACTGCATTGGTTCAAATAATGTTTGAGATTTCAATTATTTAAAAAAAAGAACATAAAGACAACAGAGTTTCCCATTTAGAAATGAATTATTTAAAAGTAATAATACTGTAACAAATTCTGAACATGAGGACATTTAAATACACGATAGTTGATACTAAAACCTGGCATTCTGATTTCTTGGTTAAACTCTTCTAACAATCAGATTCCATACTTGTCTTCAATGGATGTCAAGTGTTTAAGCAACAAGGTGCCAGGCCTTTGAGTATATACTTGCATGATGCATGTAGTCTGTGGAACAATCAGGGTACTAGTAGAACAAATCTGTGTTCAACACAGATGAACAATTCTAAAGGTCATCCTAAAAGCCACAGACAGATTTCTGGGTAGGTTAAGCAATTAGGAGAAATGGAATATCTTTCTTGTGAATGAGGGTGCAGATTCTCACACTCGCTCTGGTTCTTCAGGTTTATGACCTATAAGGGTAAACTTGGGGGATATCCTATCGATTGTATTTATAAAGACCCTTTCCCACAAACTGGTTATCCCAGAAAATCCACATGCTTTTAGAGTTCCTCTACAGATAAGAAAGATTTTCTGGTCCTTAATGGACTCATTTTTTGGAAGTCTTAAGCTCCACTTCTAATCTCAGACACACTTGACACCATCCTGGACTTTAAGGCACTGATAATCTATATCTTAGCTGTCTTCCATGACTACACATTAGGGACTCTTTGAAAAAACACTAATAACTTAGCCTTATCAAAATAATTGAATCATTATTAAGGTCCGGACATTTCTATATTTTAAAAGCTTTCTACGTGTTTAGAACTATCATCCTGTAAGTCCCAGGTCTTTTTTCCAACTAGCAAAGTTTCTAAAGAATGCATGACAAGATATCTCCACCATAAAATTGATGGTAAAATGAGATATTACAAAGAAATCTAGTAAATTAGAATTTTAAGAAAAATAAAAATGAAAAAAATGAAAATTCATTAATAAGCCAATCAAAAATAGGCAGAGGATGTGAACAGCTATTTCTATATGGAGGACAGAACAACAGCCAATGAACACACACAAAAATGATCAATATCATTAGCCATCAGAGAAATGCAAATCAAAACCACAGTGAGATATTACTTTTACCCACTAGGACGGCAATAAGAAAAAAAAAAGGCAGATATAACAAATGTTGGTAAGAATATGAAGGAGTTAGAAGCCTCATACCGTGCTGTGAAGAATGTAAAATTGTGCAGCCACTTTAAACAAAAACTGGCAATTTCTCAAAAAGCTAAACATAGTTACCAGATTAACCAAAAACTCCACTCCTAGGTATACACTCAAGAGAAATAAAAACGTATATCGACACAAAAACTTGTACGTAAAGGTTCACACTGATATTATTCATAATAGCCAAAAAAAAACCCAAAACAACCCAAATGTGCATCAACTAATAAATAAACACAATGGAATATTATTCAGCAATCAAACATGGATGAACCTTGAAAACATTAGACTATGTGAAAGAATCCAGTCACAAAAATATATTTCTCTTATATGAAATGTCCAGAATACACAAACCCTTAAAAACACAAAGTAGATTAGTGGTTGCCAGGAGCTGAGGCAGTGAGTAGAAATGGCAAGTGATTATTAATGAGTGTAGGGTTTCATTTTGGGGTAATTCAAATGCTCTAAATTTGATTTGTAGTGATAGTCATACAAATCAGGACTCTACTGAAAAGCCACTGAATTGTTCACTTTAGTGGATGAATTGTATGGTATGTGAATTACATTTCAGTAAAGCTGGCATATATAATGAAATCCATTAATAATTCAACTTCAGATTGAACATACGAGCAAGCAAACATTAAGGAAAAATGCCAAATTACATGTTAATAATATATTAATTTGTCTTTCTAACACATATACTCTATATTCATCTATTTTTATAAAGCTGTTGTTAGGGGACACCTGGGGGGCTCAGTCAGTTAAGCACCTGACTTGATTTCATCTAAGGTCATGTTCTTAAGGTCCTGAAATCAAGCCTGCAAATAAGGCTCCCTGCTCTGCACTCAATTGGGAGTCCACTTCACTCCCTTTCCTTCTCCCTCTCCTGCCCCTCCTCCACTTGTAGGCTCTTGCTTTTTCTTTTTGTCTCTCTCTAAAATAAATAAATAAATCTTTAAAAAAATTAAGGCCATAGTTAGATGTAATAAATTAACTATGAATTATAAAAAATATTAGAAAACTTTAAATCTATAATCTACATCATAATCTATAATCAATATATTCATTTTACCCATTTGTTAATTTTAGAGTTTCATAAATAATAACTTATCTTTTATCTGAGGGATAGCAATTTCATTTTATAAATTTTATAAAGAAGGAAATAGATTCTTATCAAAACCAAGCTTATAAAAAAAAAACAAGCTTATAATTAGGAGAGATTTTTAATTATACAAAGTTAATTTTGTGTGAATATCTGAATCGGCCTTAAACATTATTTTATTTTAACCCATCTCTTTGCTAGGCAAGAAAAGCCCAGCAGCTCTTTCTCCTACCATAAACTAACTGAATACAACTAGATTCAGCTTCTTCAAGTCTTACTCTGTTTCCAGACCTGTGATTTTAAGCACAATTGAACTTTTTCTGAAGGAATTATGTGTATGTGTCTGTGTGTAAAATACGAGGCTTTGCAGATGTTTCCGGCCACAGTTATGCAGCTGCAAAGAGTTTATTAATTATGAACTATAAGTGGATTGTTCTGTAATTGAAACTTTCTGGGCTTTAATATTGTAGAATCTATACACATACATAGTTAGGGATACTAACGAATGTTGTTATTTTATTTATTGCATGTGGACACTGTACTTAATCCAGAGCTTAATTCAGAAAAAGCTAGTCCGTTTCCATAGGATCGTTCAAATTAATGTCTAATGTCTATGCTCTATAATGCGAAGGGGAAAGCACAGCTTGTAGAAATAGTACTCCCACTGCTCAAAGTGCTGACCTCATCTGGGATGGACAGATCCAGAATCTGTTTTTTAATCCTATTGACAGTGCCTCAGTGGGAATAATTACAAAAGTCTGCCTGAACGCCAGACCTCCTGTCACTGATATGCTATGATTTTTCACATTGAGAATGAACAGCGGGCAGAGAGGATAAAAACAACGTGATGCAACGAGTATATTATAGCTTGTGAGGCACCATCCACATTACCCTACAGATAACTTGTAAGAGTTTGGAGAAGAAATGATGAGGAATGTAAAGTTTGTGATAACAGGTGCTCAATTGCCAAAAATATTTGGGGATTTTAAAAACTAAAAAAAAAAAACACACACACACACACAACTAATTTCAGGGCATTATAAATCTATCTGTGTTATTTATTTGTGTTAGTTAATTGAGAACTTGATGTTTTATTAATACCATACAGTGGAAAAGAAACATGTAAAATTAGAACCTTCTAAAAGTTTTATTTTAAAACTTCTTTAAAACTATAAAAGAAAAGAAAAGAAAAGAAAGGATTACATAGACAGGTTTTTTTGTTCTGTATTAAATTATTAGTTTAGAATATGCTAGGAATTTTGCTGAAGTCTGGCATTAAAATACTCTTTATTTTACCAGAAAATCACTGTAATTTTGACGTCATTGCCAAAATGATAAAAAAAAGAGGAAAAAAATCGTTAGAACATTCAAATCTCTTTTCTCTTCTTATTCTATTTTATAAATATTAGGTTTTATTACATAGGTAATGTGAAACAGCAAAAGAGAACTGGATTTTAATTAAAAAAATCCATGTTCAAATCTACTGCACCATTTAGTGGCATGTAATTTGGATAAGGCTACTTCACATTCCTGGGCTTCGATGTCTTTGTTTCCTCATTACTAATTATTAAGTGCTATGGAGACTCTAGTGTGTTTGTGTATATATAAATATATATATTTTTTCTAGTTACAAAAACTTGTTTTAACAATAACACAGTTATCTAGCTGTTAAGCTCCCATACAATTGGTTTTTTTTGAAATGTGTATTTCGGCCACCATCACCAAACCCCCAAAACCCCACATATAAACTTAGACCCACTTAGTCTTTCAGCTGTGCATCAGCAAGAGTGTGAAAGACGGGTTCTGAAGAGCTGGTCTGCCTCTGCATGCCATCCTTGATAGGCAGTGGCATGCACTGTGTCAGAGATGCATCTGCCTAGCAGTTCACCTCCAGCTCTCCCTATGCCATTGTTGTCAAACACCGTCTGTGTTCTAAGACACGTGCATGTTCATTCTGGTTCATGCAGATATGAATCCAAAAGTGGAGTTTTTAAATTATGTAAATAACTTAAAAACCAACTCCCATAAAAGGAAAGATGCAGAATGAAATCAGACCCTTCTGGATCTCACTCAATATTGTCCTCAGAGGTCTATTCTGAGATCAACCTTCAGATTAAAAAAAAAAAAAAAAAAAAAAAAAAACCTGAATTACCTACACAAACTTAGGATTTAGTTACCTACTAGAAAAGGGCTAAACCAGAGTATTTTAGCCCTAATTCAACTCTATAGCAAAACAATACAATTACTGGGTTCCCATGAATTAAAAACACTTATATTAGGGGAAGCCAACTTCACACATTACTTATTCATAGTGACTAAAAAAAGTCACTTATTTATGATACAGTATTATTTTATTTTACTATAGATTTCCTTGAGAGCATTGTCATTAAGAACAAGAGGCTGCAAAGAGGAGCGCTCTTAAATAGCAATTGGTGCTGGGAAGATTTGGCAGGGGCACAAATTACTATATCATTTAGGTCACTGTCAAGTTTATTTTTAAATATTTCTCTTGTATTTATTATATAGTACTGTAAGTTTTATAATTTCAGTTTTATTATTCATTTTCACTATACTAAGCCATTCCTCACAGTTTTGAAAATATACCTAAAAAGGTCAGACA
The DNA here is from genome assembly GCF_053574225.1 of Canis aureus. Taxonomy (NCBI): domain Eukaryota; kingdom Metazoa; phylum Chordata; class Mammalia; order Carnivora; family Canidae; genus Canis; species Canis aureus. The sequence goes on along the minus strand of NC_135617.1, from coordinate 20,344,798 downwards.
ATGTAGCCAATGTAGCAATAAGACAAAAAATGATGCAAAATATAGGAGTGAGGATTCCTCTTTTGAAAGATCAATACTCTGGTTTTAACACAATCGTTTTTATTTTTTTAACACAATCGTTTTTAAAACTGCACTTCTTAAAAGATAAAATTCATATTCTGAATGACAGATATTGTTAATTTCACCACAGAAAGTCTTACTTCAACAATCCTGAAAAGGCAATACAACTTGCCCTTTATATAAATTATGACATTGGTTTCCCCTCTAGCCTGTACTAGCTGTGTAACCTTTGCAAATCTTAAGTTCTCTGAGCCCAGTTTGTCCATATTAAAAATAGAGAAACCTAATAATACGACTATCTCATAAGGCTATTGTGAATTAAAGTGCTAATTCATGTGAAAAATATAGCACACTGCCTGGCAGAGAATAAGCACTCAATAAATAACTATTATGATTATTTCACAATGCCAATTTCCATGCTGTTTTGATTTCACCCTAGTTTCTACCTCTGATAAACAATGAGCCACTTCTCTATTATCAGATGTGTATGCAAACAAAAAACACAAATTAATTATTAGGTAAATACAGCCAAATTACTATTCCTTCCCTGACTAAATAATTATTGTTTGCCTACTCTTGGCATTGTGCTAGGCAGTGGACCAAAGTTATGTCCACTAAAAAAACAAATACGATGATCTCTAAATACATTTTACCTCTGACCTGGTATCAAATACTATGTATAATCAGTTGGTTGTGTGCTTAAGCTAATTAAATTTCTGATATGTGATCAGAAATTATTATATAAATTATAAATATTGTGTCTTAATTTGTATATTTTGCAATATGCTTAATTATCTCCCAATTCAGTGGTGAATATAGACACTAAAGTCACCTTTCCTGCCAGGGCTGTAGCATTTCATCAATGTGAAGAGAGAGAATTCAGCGCAGGTTGACATGCAGGAAATGTGGGTAGGGACTTATTGACCAATTATATTTAAACTAGAGAGTTATTTGTGGCAGTTACTGTTTTGTCTTTCACTGAGGCTAATAGTGGATCTGGCAATATCAAAATATTTCATAAAAGCAGGTGACTTTAAGTTCAAAAAACTTTAGGTGGGTAAGAAATAGTTTATAAATACAAACTTTTGAAATTTAATCATTTCATAAAATGAACATTTTTAGTTCAAAGAATGAAAATTAAACTATCTTATGAGTGATTCATCAATAATCAGTTTTTCTCCCACAAGACACTTAAATCTACCTATCTGTAGAAAATGTCTGCAAGATCCACAGACAAAATGAAAGAAATAATTCCATTTGAATTTCTTAAAACAAAGTGCAGTCCTTCCGTTTCAAGTAGTACAAAATGTGGGCTTTTCACTATAATTTTCAGAAAAAAATTCAAAAATGATTAAAACAAAATCATCAGTTAAGACAATCTTTCTAGCTCTTTTATGAAGACTAGTTTTTTCCTTAGTCAGTTATATAATGTGAATCAATACTAAGTCTTGTGAAGCAAATAACCCTAAAGCAGTTTAAGGCAGTTTGAACATGTGGGGAGATAAATAATCATTTCTGTTATGTCAGTGGAAAATTTTCTGAAGATCATAAAGAAATCAGTTTGCCCTGAAGCATGACATTTTAAAAAGATGCATTAGGACAATGAGGATATTCACTCAATCCTTAATTCTTAGAAATAAAAGAAAATAACAGACAGAATAAATCCTCACAACAAATGATAATGTTGAGCTCAATCCTTTTTTCAAAAAACAGGAGCTCACTACACATATACACATACACACACACACAAAAGCAGACAGACTTCTACATATATATACACATATGTATGTATGTATGTATATAGAGAGAGTTTTGAGATAAACAAAATTGTTAGAAATAAAACAGTAAGGAGATGCTCAGCGGCTAAGTGTCTGCCTTTGGCTCAGGGTGTGATCCTGGAGTCCCAGGATCAAATCCCACATCAGGCTCCCTGCATGGAGCCCGCTTCTCCCTCTGCCTATGTCTCTGCCTCTCTCTGTGTGTCTCTTATGAATAAATGAATAAAATCTTTTAAAAAATAAAGAAAACAGTAAGAATTTTGTAACTGAATCCCCATATTTTCTACTCCTTAATAACAGAAAACCAAATAATTATTCATTTTTATCTCCACACAAAGCAAACAATCTGACACAGCTCTATCTGTATCTGATCCACTTTGCATTCATGGCATTTTGCAAAAAGTGAATGTATGTAAGACCAGAATATTGTCTAATATGTTTTTTAATAAAAACTATTTTTAGAAATGGTAGCTATGTTAGCATGCAAAAAGACATCTAGTTTAGTTCTTGTTTTAATGAATAACTAACTCACACTTTATGAATCAGTTAAAAGCCTTACTCCTCCTAAAGCTACTGAAGTGGACAGTACAAACTGGTCTGTAGGACATACCACAATTATGGCATTAATGCTGTCATATTTATTTCTCCATGTATATGTCTTCCAGTTCCCTGTGCGACCTTCAAGGGCAGAGATTATGATATGTGTATCTATACAACCCAGAGCCTAGCACAATGTCTAGCACATAGCAGAAAGTTAACCTGCATTTACTGAATGAATCATTATTCAACTTGCAATATTAGGCATCTGGTACTAACTGTCCCATTTACCAAAGGCTAATTCACCAAAACAACTTAGTAAACTTTTTATAGTAATCAGATCCATGGAAACAGCATGGCACATTCTTAAGTAGAATGTAGCAGAATCCTGACTGTATCGGTTAAAGGAAGATATTTCATGGGCTCTTATTCTTAAGGAGGTTGCCGTTACGCTGTGCAAGGAGACAACTGCACAGCCATGTTTAGATTAATGCTTTAGATAATTTCTAACATGATCCTATGAGCATCCTTAACACAGTAACATGAGTAAATGAAGGAGATATGAAATATTTTATAAGCATATAATTAGAGCATTTTTCTTTGAACATGGTAAAGAAAAGTTCCAAGAGAAGGAAAACTACTAGTTGTGAATTATAAATCATAATAAAACTGTCAGTGTAAGGCTCTTTTCTAAGACAAAAAAGATCAAGTGATAACTCCCCATTCTTAAAAAGTCCATTTTTCCTTAAATATATGACCTAACCAACCTCAAAAAAAAGAATATCCTAGTTGTAGATAATCTAGAATTCCCATATTCTAGAAAGTACACATATACTTTCATTTCTGTTAGTAATTTGAAACTAGACAGGCCACTATTAAAATAAATTCTTGTAATTAACATTTCTATTGGAAAACACAGAAATATCACTGATGCCTTACATTATGAAAAATGATTTCAATTTATTTCTTACTGGCTCTCTTTTAAATTTTAAAAACAATTATTGTAAACAAAAGAGCTAATTTAAATACAATGGGCCGTTACATCTTTTCTTTTATTATAAGTATAAACACACAAATATCCACACACCATTCTGTATCTTTGTCTTTTTGCATTCAATTTCAGATGTCTCTAAGATAAATTAATTCATTCTGCATATGACCTATGCAGAGGGGCATGACAAAAGTAAGGGTTAAAGCCTACTTATATGTACATATAATATTTTACTTTTTTCATATTTAAAAATATTTTATTTTTTTATTCATGAGAGATGCAGAGGCAGAGGCACAGGGAGAGGTGAAGCAGACTCCCTGCAAGGAGCCTGATGTGGGACTTGATTCCAGGACCCTGGGATCATGACCTGAGCCAAAGCCAGATCCTCAACCACTGAGCCACTCAGCCATCCCCTCTCTTTTCAAATAAAAACTAACAGACAAGAAAACTGGATAAGAACATTAAGTACCTTACCATAAAGAATGAGCTCAGAAAAAGTAATGTAAGTACTACAAAGTACATTTAAATCTGAAATAATTGAAAACTTCATAAGTTAAATATTGATTTTTACATGGTAGAGGATAATAATGTAAATGTGTATTTCCAAACAAAAAATGTGTTGGACATTCTTGCAAAGGAAAGTGTAAACTGGAATATAACGATCCATTCTATTTCTACACCAATGATGCTATAATATAGCACAATATATGCACAAAAAGTTGGCAGTGCATTAAATATTCCTAGTTAATCAGAGTCAAGTAACCTCAACACCTACCTAAAGGTTTTGAAAATATCAACTTATACTAACCAGATTACAGATAGTCAAGAAGGAAAAAAGCAGTTCAAAGATTGCATGCAAAATTAATGGTAAAGAACATACAGGAGAAAAACAGAATAACTCATTGTGAAGACACACTGTGACAGATGGAAACCAGGTGGAATAGGTCAGACAATACTTTTAGAATAATTTTTTCAACATTTAAGTTGAATTACTCTTTTATAAATGTTCAACAGAGTGATTAGAATACCAGTTGTGTACATGTCTAAATAAACAGAATGTCTATAAGCCACAATGTAATAGACTTTTAGGGATAATCAAGCATTGTGTAAGAATTTGTGAAACCCTTTTATAAGTGGATGTATACCAATGAAAAATGAGGCATCTGATGCTTGAAAATTTTCATATGTTCTTATTTTATTTCACCATAATGAAAATAGTAAATAATAACTATGGCATGATAAAACCAATGGTGATCCCTGCCAAATGCCAACGATGATAAGAGGAGAGAGTCCTAACCTCACAAGAATATGACTTTTGCCATTTTTCAATATGACTATCTTAGAGTTTAAATTAGCAGTCCTTTAGGAGGCTAAAAGCTGAATCTTTTCAAAGCTACAAATGATAAAATAGTATGTCTAATCATAATGTCAGTAAAGGTTTGGAGTTCTAGAATTCTCCCAAAATGAAATCCTTCTTTTTTTTTTTTAAAGATTTTATTTATTTATTCATGAGAGACACAGAGAGAGGCAGAGACATAGGCAGAGGGAGAAACAGGCCCCGTGCAGGAAGCCCGATGTGGGACTCGATCCCAGGACTCCTGGATCATGCCCTGGCCTGAAGGCACATGCTTAACCCCTGAGCCACTCAGGCATCCCAAAATCCTTCTTTTATCAAAGAAAGGGACAATACCACCTCACACCAGTGAGAATGGGGAAAATTAACAAGGCAGGAAACCACAAATGTTGGAGAGGATGTGGAGAAAGGGGAACCCTCTTGCACTGTTGGTGGGAATGTGAACTGGTGCAGCCACTCTGGAAAACTGTGTGGAGGTTCCTCAAAGAGTTAAAAATAGACCTGCCCTACGACCCAGCAATTGCACTGCTGGGGATTTACCCCAAAGATACAGATGCAGTGAAACGCTGGGACACCTGCATCCCGATGTTTATAGCAGCAATGTCCACAGTAGCCAAACTGTGGAAGGAGCCTCGGTGTCCATCGAAAGATGAATGGATAAAGAAGATGTGGTCTATGTATACAATGGAATACTACTCAGATATTAGAAATGACAAATACCCACCATTTGCTTCAACGTGGAGAGAACTGGAGGGTATATGCTGCGTGAAATAAGTCAATCGGAGAAGGACAAACATTATATGGTCTCATTCATTTGGGGAATATAAATAATAGTGAAAGGGAATAAAGGGGAAAGGAGAAAAAATGAGTGGGAAATATCAGAAAGGGAGACAGAACATGAGAGACTCCTAACTCTGGGAAACGAACAAGGGGTGGTAGAAAAGGGAGGTGAGTGGGGGGTGGGGGTAACTGGGTGACAGGCACTGAGGGGGGCACTTGATGGAATGAGCACTGGGTGTTATGCTGTATGTTGGCAAATTGAGCTCCAATAAAAAAAATAAAAAGAAAAAAAAAGAAAGGGACAAGTGTTGAGTGCTATAAAAATATTTTGCAAAATTAGAATTTGGAGGAAACAAATTTTCATCACGATAAGGTATATCACTCTTTACTTACTATCTTCATTATATCTTTGCTTTATTAAGTTATCCATCTAAGTTATATCACACAAAGTAAACTGGCATTCCAATGCATCCCCTTCTGAAGAATCATGAGCTTAACATAAGCATGCTATTTACTAATGGATAAATATATTGCATGCTTTCTTGAAAAAGGAAAAAAATAAATAGTATTCTGATTCCCATTTTACATATTTTATTAATATATGAAGGAACAAATCCTTTTACAATACACCTCAGTGTTTCATAAATACCCCTACTATTAACTTCCAGAGAGAAACAGCGTAACAATAAATAAAGAAGAATTTATCAAATGTCAGAAGAAACAATAAGAAAGTAGTAGAATATTGGGGCACCTGGGTGGGTCAGCAGTTGAATGTCTGCCTTTGGCTCAGGGTCCTGGGATTGAGTCCCTCATCGGGTTCCTCACAAGAAGCTACTTTTCCCTCTGCCTATGTCTCTGCCTCTCTCTGTGTCTCTCATGAATAAAAAAATAAAATCTTAAAAAAGTAGTAGAATATTGAATTTCCAACTAACAGAAAGCACTAAAATTACATGGAGTCTTATAAAAGGTATTTAACTAGAGCATTTTTTTAAGTCAGGCTTGAATTTAGAGCTATTTATATCAAGAAGTAAGCTATGTGGTGCTAAACTTTCTGAAGAAGATTCATTACAAATGCATTTGCTATAATTCCAAATCTCATCTCCCTATGAAGCCATATCTGACCTCTGGTTTAAACAACTGAGTCCCTCCTGTCTCTTCCCATTTCTATAATTAATCACTATAGCTAAAATGTATACTTCTGTCTCTGTCTGTCCATCTATCTATCTCATGCAGGGTACATTACACTCTCACTGCAATCTTGCAAGATAGTTATCATACTCTTCCAATCAAATATAAAGGTGTTAATTATATTTCCTTTATATTTCACAAGAGTTTGGTCCTTCGAAGACTTCCTTCTGAATGTTATGCCTGACTAAGCAAGTCTGTAATAGTGCCCAGGATGATAGGGTCTCAAGCATAGTTACGTATTTTGCAATTTTACTTGCCAAAATAGAAGAATCCTGTATACACGAATATATATTGATGATTAAGAAAAAGTTTATAGGTCAGTAGAGAACAGTATTTATAAGAAGGCAAACTATGGGACCAAACACCTTACGTTCAAACCCTAGGTTTGAATGCCAGATCTACCACTAGACCACTAGATAGGAAATTGCCTAGGAAAAGTAAGGTTTTTTTTTTTTTTCATAATAGAATTCTTATGTGAACTAAAGAAATTACAAAAGTGCCTAGCACATATGAGCATTTTATACATGTCAGTAATATTATAATTACTATGTTAACATAGTAGAGAACACTATTTTTTAATCAAGAATATTTAGCTTCCACTAAAATGTAAAAAAAGAAAAAAACACTTCTGGAATATTCTCCAACATTTTTACAAGCAATCTGTTTAACTGCATCATTATAGAAATTATGTAGCTAAATGTCTGGAAGTTTCATTTTAGGAATTCATTTAATAGGTTTGACAGTTAAAGAAATCATATACAAAGAATTCTTTGAAATAACATCATTTTGAAAAATATTCACTTGAAATTTAACCTATTTTCTCTTCTGTTGTTTTTGTCTGAATAAATCTACTTTGTTTAGTATGTTATTTAGGTAGAGGTGCAATTTCAACCTATACTCTACAATGAAAGGAAATATGCCAAATACACATTTCAATCTGTGTAACTTGCCATGTAATAACTAAAATAAAACAACATAAGACAGGCTGATAAAAACTCAGAGATTTGAAAGGGTCAAGAAAAACTCTAATACACTACAGGCAGCTATTACAGATAAAACATTCACTGAAAAGAGAGGGAGAGAGAGAGGGAAGGAAAAGTCATGAAGAAAGAATAGATTTCTATGAAAATACAACTTATTTTCAAGTTAGTTACTGAGTTTTCTTTGCTATTCTTAACAGTAATGTAATCATCCATACACATGATATCAATCTGCTTTCCATCCATATCTGTAAAGTCTGACATTTTTTTCTAAAGACAACTAAGAAAAATGAAAACTACCATTCTCTTTCTTCATGACCACTAAAGAAGAAAAATCACAGTATTTTAGGACTTCTGTCATTATTTCTCTTAGCAAGCATGTCCACAAAGCCTTCATTATAAGAGATTTATGATATATAGACATGAGAGAAGTTAGGCAGAAGGAAGTGGGGCCTTCTCATAATTAATAACTAGTCTGAAGATAATAATCGAGAGAGAGAGAACACTCCAGAAAGCATGCCATACTGTCACCATCAGTGACCAAGTGACATTTCATGGTTTCATTTTCACATGCTAATACAACACTGGTAGTCCACAAACAACTGACATGAAAACAACTGATCGTAGTGTATGATAACAGAACCCCAAAGATGTCTCACCCACGTACAGGAATATATGCAGCTGATTTTCTGGAAAATTGTATCCATCCATTATAAGAACCATTCACTGTCTTCCATTCAGGTGCATTTGAACAAAAACAAAGACTATATAAATAAGTGCATACCCAATAACTGAAGCCCTACCCTTTGGGAAGAAATGTAAGACTTCTTCAATTCTTCAGTCCTGGGTCCCAAGTCAAAGACTCATGCAGACTCATTCATTCTCTCTTTACACCTTTAAGGCAGATCCTCAAAGCACAAATTCACTGTCTTTTCTTATCTTATATTTCTGTCATTCATTCTATTCCTTGGACGTCTTTGCCTTCTGAAACAAGTAGTCCAGAGTCCTCATCACTTTCACATTCCTCACAAAATCTTTCACAAAATCTAAAAGTAGTCACATTGATCCTTTACATTTTTTCTAATTATCATCAAATATAGATCTAGAAACAATTTACATAGGAATTAAAAGGCTCCAATATATTATAAAGTTATCCATATGACATAGGGGTATAATTTTAACTTTCCAGTGCAATACTTCCCAAGTGGGGGTTATTTTGCCCCCAGGAAACATTTTGCAATGCCTGCAGACATTTGTGATCATTTTAACTGAGTGATGTTACTGGCATCTGGTGGGTAAATATCAGCGGTGCTGCTAAACAACCTACAGAACTTGCCACAACAATTATCCGGCACAAATGTCAACAGTGCTACTCTTGAGAAAACTTGCTTTCCTACAAATAGGTATCTGTTCATTCTACTTCTGAGTCCTAGTTGTCACCTTGTTAAGGAAGTCCTGTCCTAACCAGGGGAAAAAAAAAATTACAGTTAGACTTTTTGATATGCAAACAAAATAGAACATGATTTTGCCATAAAAGTTAGTTTTAGCTTTTATAAACTTAGTTTTTCTCAAAATTTCTCCAGCTAAAGCCCTAGATTATTTGCTTAAAAATTAACCTCACTTGAAATTTCTATTTAAAAAGGTTTAAAATTTTTTAAAATGCTACAGAGATGTGACAGAAACATTCTTCTTATCACTATCCCCTCTCTCCTATCAGTGTCACTATTTCAAATTTCCATCTACATATAAGGTATGTCTCCGGTTAAGAAATCCAGCTTAACGTAGAATTAAACAACAACAACAAAAAATAAATAAAGCCTGAACTTGTAATTCCTTCAGAAGCAGGAAACATGGAGGTTTTACTTCCTTCTCCCTTAATATCAAGTTAATTCTTGTCCATTATTCTTTTGACAATCTCAATACAGTAACCCTGTGACAAATGTTTATCTTATTTACTCTACTATCTTCCTGTACAGTTATTCACGTATTCATCATCCAACAAATATTATGAATGCTTCTTACGTGCTCACTATGCAAAGAACTGTAGACATTATGGGAAGAAAGACAGGCATAATCCTTGTCCTCACAGAGTTCTGTCTGGTGGAAGGCCAATAATTCAACAAGCAATTCTAAAAAGCGTGATGTATCATGAACAGGAATCAGTGCAAGGACACAGATAAGTGGCATCTCTTCTGGTGTAAGTGAAACCTGCAGAATAAGTAGGAAAAATGCGAAAGAGAGGGGAAGGAGATTCTTCACAGGCAAAGACAGAACAGAGAGGAAAAAGATCATGGCAATCTGAGGCAATGGCAGGATGTCAATATGCCGGAATGTAGGATACAGATGGCAGAGGAGCAAGTGATGATGCTGGTAAGAGGCAGGGACGAGAGTTAAGGAGCTTTTATTTCATTCTAAGAGGAACAGAAAGCCACAGAAGGATTTTGAGTAGACAACGTTTATATGATAAGACTCGCATTTAGAAACATCACTGTAGCTGCAATGGATCAGCAGGAAGCAGAAAAAGGGAAGAGAGAAAAGGGCCATGGTAACAGGTGGAAGATGATGGTGTGGTGGACTGGAACAGGACACAGGGGCTCATTTGAGAGAGCTGGACATTCAGTAAATCTTTGGGAGGTAGAATCAAGAGATTTTTATTAGATAGTCCCCAGTTTCTACTCTTACATTTTTCCAATTATCCAGCTCACGCCAGTAGTTTTGGTTTTAAAATATTGGAAATTAAAATGCAGTTTGATTTACGATAGCTAAGAGGGTCCTCACAGCACCATATGAGATATGCAATGCAAGCAAATTTCCCTCATTCAATAGATAAAGCGGAGGCTTAGAGACGTTAAGTAACTGATACCAATTTATAATGTTACTAGGTGGTAAAAATGGGCTTAGAACCCAGCCAGCAGTTTCTGAATCCAGTTCAGTTTCTAGTGGCATGTTTCTTCTGGAACTACACCTCTGCCAAAGTCCTGGGCTGTTTGGTGGATACTGTGCAGTCTTGCACCTGATTACTGTCAAGTATAATTTTCTAATCACTTCATAAATGTGTATGTATATTCAGTAACTATCTCACAAAGAAATGGGGGGGAAAGTCATAAACTCTGATTATATGGAATATAACTAAATGAATAAAATCATAAATAGACATTTATATTAATATAAGCAATACAGGAAAAAAGAGATCTATTAGTGCTGTCCAGGCTAAAACTGTGTTTCACATGGATTAGTTGGCAGTATGATCAGAATATAAATATTTAATGAATTATGAAAATCAAATTTGCCTTCATGTAAGTTCACTCTAAATGCACATTAATTCCAGAGAAGCAAAAAAAGTTAAATTGCCTCTTCCCCCAAAACATAATTTTTCTTTCCATCTAGCTGCATTTGACAAGTAATCCTATAAGGTGCTTTACCTTCTCAGCTCTAAATTTGACTCAAAAAAAGCCTATAATTAATTTGCTATCATGAAAAATGAATACCTGAGTCACAATTTTATAACTTAACTATAGGATAAAATAATTACTTTTGTTAGTAGATAAAACTACCAGTTACACATACATAAATTTTATTTTGTATATGGGAGGTAACAACTTTATATTCTAAAAAACCAAAACATACTAGAATATAAATTATAAAGTGATTATTTTGGAAATTTATAAAATGTGTGGTGAGAGGACACCAAATGCCTTACATAGAAGGTAACTATATAATTCATCATCTCGGCCAGGACCCTTTCAAGACTGAAAGGAGGGCCATTAATAACAACGGAATGAGTGTCACCTTAATCACTAGAATGAGATAACAACAAGGGGAAATGGCTTTTCTAAGAGTTCCTGAAATTCCAATGATGAGCCCCTAATAAAATTCACTTTAGTATACAACTGTAGTAACTAAATAACCTGGACATATACCAAAATTCCAAAATTTGGAGATTTGGGAAATTTTAGCAGCGAGCTCCTCTACACGTGTTTTTTGAATTAAGATCAATATACTTCACAATAACAACTTGCTTAAAACTGAGTTTAAAACTGTGAGAAGGTTTTATGGCTATTTGCTTTTAACCTTCTTCCACAGTAACTAAAGTACCCCGTATACTGCTAGAACCGGGGGTCCTTGCCACAAGTTACAAATCAGATGTCAATCTCCAATAGCATTTAAAAAATCTATTATTATTTCCATTAACTCTATTAAATCTGTAAGAACAATACCCAATTAACTTTGAAAAGTAAAGCACAAACACCAAACAAACCCAACCCTATTATTTCTCTCACAATTCTTGCATGTCAGTTTTAAACTGTCACAGGACAAAGTAAATATTTTGGTAGGGGCAAAGAAAAATGCTTTAACTCAGAACCATTACGGTGTGAGCTGTGACAAGAACCACTCACAATATATAATACAAAAGCAATCTGCTGCCACAGAAGCATTCCTCCATGGATAGGAGACATTTTAATCCGTTTTTTGTAAAGCACGGGAGGAATTACAGAGTTGAAACAGAAACAGAACTTTTTAACATGCCTGGAGAAAGAAATATCCATTAGTAAGCAGCATTCTCACTGGGATTGCATTTCTTGAATATTCTCCATCAAGGAGATGAGAATATCAGTTTTTACACGTTAGTCCAGGAAAGTGATAGTCTGAAATTAGAGCTGCTAAAAACAGGCAGGTACTGTGAAATTCAAGGAAATGCTGCATCAAGAAGCTGGGGGAACGAAAAAAGGATAAAATTCTCTTTATCCTTACAAAATTGGCACATTATTCCAAGTGAGGTAACAGGCAGAGCCTCACAGCAGATTAAAAAGAATTTGAGGACAAATGTTTCATTCAGTAGGTCTTTCTGTATAGCAGATAACTTTCCACCCAGTAAAGAAAAGCCTCGTCTTTTATTAACTCCATTTGAAGGTTTGTGTTACTATATAAAACCCCTCTTTTTCACATAGTCATGGATGTGTTGGCGAGTGCCTCTACATCATTCATACTTATAAAATCCAACATGGCAGGTGGTCCTTAATTTTTCACTGTTAAAAGCTCTGCAGAAGGTGACTGCCTTGTTGCCATTTGCTTTTCATTTGCTTCACTTACCATTTTAAAAAAGTGCCTCCTGAACATTTTCAAAGAGCATATTAGTTAAAAATAATAAAGTCTTCTTTAGAAAAAACACAGAGTAGATTTTTCTGATTTTTTTTTTTTTTTACTCTTTTACAACCAGGTATACTCATTTCCAAGGATCACATTTGCTATTTACAAATTCATCTATTTTCACTTCTCCCTGTACATATGTCCTTGACAATACCATTATACACAGAGAAAATTCTAAGGTGATGAATTTTAAGTTAAAAGGAAAATAAGCAGTAAAAGCAAGTCATTATTTTTTAAGTTACTGGGTTGGTAAGTAATTCATATTTTCATAAATTAAGAACTGAAAAGAAATAGTGGGGAATGCAAGTAAGATCTAATGCAGTATGCCTTTAAAAGATAATACTCTGTTTTACTAAATTCCCTGAAACAAAGTAAAGATTTCTGTTTAAAAAAAAAAAATTTAATTTTGAAATATGTCCTTAAAAACCAGAACCTTTCTGTTTGATTTATTCTGTAGGGCAAATAAGCTGCTTCTTTTGACTTTGTGATTATTAACACATGTAGTTAGTAATTCTAACAACTGGATAATTAATAAACATTAGCAAATTAATCACAAATTAAGTTAAATTAATCACAAATTATTTCACAAATTAAAAAGCTTAAAAACTGTATCAAAGGTTGTTGGAACCAATGAGCTAATAAGTTAGGAGAAAAAAAGTCATTACAGTCTGGAATTCTAAGAGAATCCCCTCTCCCCCACTTCCACCCTTTTTCTCACACCCTGTGATCCTCTCATCTCAATTCTTTAGCTACATTTTTGGAGAGATGAATTGATAGCATTTCTGTCTGTCAATATGCCCAGCCATACTTATGCCACCATCATCAATCAGAATTTTATTTTTTTTATTTCCCACTCACAAACTGAAATGACTCACTTTGATCTCAGTTTTGAATCTTGTTCCTTTCCCACTATAATCCTGCTTTCTATGCTCTTCTCCTACAGGGATCCTAGATGATCATTTTCCCAACTGTGTTTGCAAACACTGCTCCAAATATAGTAATATTTGAACTACATAAAAAGGATTTATCTTAAAGTCAACTCTCCACATTCTATCAATCAAATAAGTTTAGCAAACTCTGGACAGAAACGGTCTTTAATACAATCTTTCAAAGCTTTCTTCTCTTATTATGAACTCTCCAAATGGGAACCGATCCCATTTTATGTGCACTATCCAAATAATTTAACCCTTAACGACTTTGCAACAATTTACTTTGTTATTGCCCTCTTTTCTTCAAGACAACTGTTTATTCTCATTCCAGCGATTTTCTCACATTACCATTCATTCTTGGCTCATGTGAATTTGGTTTCTGCCCTTACCATTATCTAGGTGATGGAACTACACCCCTGTGAAAAGCCCTCCTACCAGGATTTAATCTAACTTGTCTCCCCAGCTTTCTCCACTACTTTCTACTACTACCACTTTCACAGATTATCTCTGACAAGCCACTACTACACACAGCCAACATCTACAACCACATTCATTTTAAAGGGAGAAGCCCACACTGTCAGGTTTTCTGACCTCGTCAAGGATGAGACTAGCAAATGCAGGTATTTGAAAAAACTCTCTTATTCTTTGTCCAATGTACTCAATCAAAGTCTTTATCTTAGTTTTAGGAGCCCAGCATTAAGAGTTCAATTTAAGTGACCCATCCTTTGATAGGAGAGTCTCATTCCCCATTGTCTTAAATCTTTGAGGTAATTTACATAATTTCACACACCACACAAGCAGTTAGACTAAAATTTACCAAGCACTAATTTTTGATCTTGGGATGTCACTCAGTAATATATATGCATTATATAATTTAATGTTAATAATAATATCAGATATCACTCAGAATCCATAGATTCTATCGTCATACTCAATTTGAAATGAAGAATCTGAAATTATATGAGATTAAGTAATTTGCCTAAGGTCATAATTAGTAAATAAAATAAAAAATTGTCTCCAACTAAAATGTTGTAACTTAGGAAATTAACTTAATTTTCATAAGAAGCAGAAAAATTAAATATTCTGGGACTTCCAGAACAAGGAAGATTAATTTTGACCTTGAAGATCAGAGGGGCTTACCTGAAGGAGCTAACACTTGGGCTTTTGAAGGACACAAAATATATGAATATTTTGTGAAGATATGGAAGAAAAGCCATGTCAAGAAAATGAAATAAGCAAAATAGAAAATATTGAAACCAAAAAAGTAAAGGCTACATTTAGAAACTACTGACAAACCAAATTAGTCTGGCTGAAGTAAAACGGGCTTTAAAAGAATAGTAGTAATGGGGTGCCTGAGTGCTATAGTCAGTTTAAGCCTCCAGCTCTTAGTTTTGGCTTAGGTCTTGACCTCAGGGTCAAGAGATGCAGCCTGGCAGCAGGCTCCACGCTGGGAGCTTAAGATTCTCTCCCCTCCCCCAGCCCCACTCTCTCACTCTTCATCTCTCTAAAAAATAAAAATAAATAAAAATAAATAATTAAAAAAGAATCTCTCCCTCTGTCCCTCCCCCATATATATATATATATATATATATATATATATATATATATATATTTTTTTTTTTTTTTTTTTTTTTTAAGGATAGTAGGGAGGTAACTGGGTGGCTCAGTGGTTGAGCGTCTGCCTTTAGCTCAGGTCATGATCCTGGGGTCCCAGGATCAGAGTCTTACATTGGGCTCCCCACAGGCACCCTGCTTCTCCCTCTGTCTGTGTCTCTGCCTCTGTGTGTTTCTCATTAATAAATAAATTAAATATTTTAAAAAATAATAAATAATAATAAATAATCTTTAAAAAGGAGAATAGTAAAAGATAACTCAAAATTCTAATGCCATGTGTCACCCTTTAGATGTTGTTTTTCCAAGCATTAGTTCTACCTCTGTGTTGTCCCTAACACAACCCTTGCTTCCCATTCTCCATAACAGGGTCCTTGAGTCACTGTGAAAGGAGCTGTTGCTTTCAGCTTCTCCCACCTCTAATCCAGTTTTCAACTTCCTTTTCATTTATTACCATAACACAACTTTAATTATATGCCCTTCTTAAAAGTTCTTGATGAACTCCTCATGTCTACAAAAGGTACTACAAATTCCTTCATATAACATAAAAAGTCACCTCTCCCCAAGATTTAATATAATTTATCATCTATTTTTCCAGCATTAGTACTATAATCCTTTTCACACAGACCCCAACTATCACCAAGTATGACCTATAATTTCACATATCCCCCATCTTTGCTCATAACATTCACTGGGCCTGGAAGTACCTTTTTATGACTTCATATCTATTGATTAAAACTCAGTGCATATACCATCTCCTGCAAGCCTTTATTTTCTCCCCAATTGAAATTTATTTCCTTGTTTAATCAGAATTTGTGTGCAATTAGAATTTCCTGGCTTATGTTGTAACTAGTTATTTAAACATTCATTTGTTGATGAAAATATGAAGTCTACTTAAGGTGCAGAGAATAAATGTTCAATACAATTTTGCCTTATTTTTGTACTTTGTTTTATATAGGACTAAGCAGGGCTAGAGGCTGTAAGTTTATATATCTTTAAAAAAATCCTCTTATTATACTTCACCACATAATTCACAGATGATTTATCTCCCTAAAATATGTTCTGTAGTCTAATATGAAAGTGAGTGTTAATTGCTTAAAAGAAATCTACTGAATGGCATGTAAGTTAAAATTCTATTATTGAGGGGTGCCTGGGTGGCTCATTTCGTTGAACAATGGATTCTTGACTTTGGCTCGTGTCATGATCTTAGAGTCCTGGGATCAAGCCCCATATCAGGCTCCGTGCTCAGCCCTCTTCCTCTGTTCCTATCCAGCTCATGCTCTCTCTCTAAGAAATAAATAAATCTAAAATAAAAAACCTGTATTCTTGATAGAACTAAGAAGCCCAGAGAATTTAGATATGCTGTAACAGACAATAAAAATGACTTGCACTACAAATACTAATGTGTATGTAATACACAGAATATACCAAGATTCAGTATGTGTTGAAAAAATTGTTTCATGATATTCACTTCCTTTGTGTAGTTAAGTTTTTTATTTTGGTATCATTTTATAGTTAATATGGAATTATATATCAATTTCTTCCTCACACAAAAAACACACTTACATTTGGGGAATTAATATATAAAACCTATTACAACTCATGCTACCCATTTGGAGCTTATTCTTTAAGTGGTATTCATTGCCACAAAACAATACAATTGACTGAAAATGCATAATGGCTTATTACTAACAGCAGTATCTCAAGGATTACCAATCTATAAGAGTTCTAAACTATGTGTTTGTGTATATATACGTATAACATAATTCATTTTGATAAATTTTAAATATTACAATGTGTTTAAATAGTGTAATCTGTTCATCCAGCAATCAGAAAGAAACCATAACAATTAAAACACTTCATAATTTTTTAACCTCCACGAAGTCCCTGTTTTCCTGCTACACCAACTTGGTGTAGTCACCAAGGTGGTCTAGATTATATTTTAAATTAATACTAAAATATTACTGAAAATAAGGAACCTTCTATTTGTTAACTAGAATGGTAGCCCATATTTTTAAATGACAACCAAAAATAGTACTTGTACCCCAAATATTAATGAGAGTGAAGAACAAGGCAAGGATGGGTTGGTTAATTTTGTCATGTTCTACTTCTTTGCTCCTTTTTTTCTTTGTAAAGTTAGAGATAGATTAGATAGATAGATGCGTGTGTACATGCATATGCATATACGCACAGAGTAATACATGATCAGTGCAGAAAACATAAAGATCATAGAATAATCTAAAGAAAACTAATCATAACCTATATCTCACTGACCATGGATGATTCATATTAACAGTTTCATGTATGTTTTTTCACTCTTTTCCTAAAAATTTAGTTAAACTATTTTTGCACTGCTTTCTTATTTGGCCTAATACAGTGAACATTTTCCCATAAATACATATATAATTTAACAACATGATTTCAGAGTCTATATGATATCTCATCTTATGGATATTCATAACAGTCTTAATCTCCTATTCTTGGATATTTAGGGTGGTACCTCCTTCCCAAGAGTCAAAGGTCTTTTTCTTACTCTAAAAAAATAATTTTATAATATATAAAATTATAATAATTACCACCATCAAAATTATTTGTTGGCACTTAACTGAATACTGGACATTTATAATCTTTGTATCCTGCCTTATAGGAGTTAACCTAACTTCATGTATATGGTCAATCATTCCTCTTTTATTTACTGAGCAAGGAGGTTAGCTACGTAGGGTGCTAGTTGTATATAAAGGTGCTGAAGGACATAAAAGAATGCCATTATTCTGTAGAACCTATAATCTAATGGAGCCCATTACAGTAAGGCTAATGAACATCTGACCAGCATGACTGTGGCCTTATGGGGAAGGGTACACAGAGTTGGGAGGGGACGATGAGGAGGTTAGAAGTCTTCCCCAATAAGATGGAATTTAGGCAGAAAATGATAATATATGAAAATTGCAGTGGGGAATTCAGCAGTTAGGATGATTCAAATTATTCAGTATGGTTGAGTAATGGGGAAAAAGATAAGCAGAGGCGAGTCAGAAAGGATTTTGAATAAGATGTTAAAAAATATCTTGGGGAAAAATATATCTTTTGAATAAGATGTTAAAAAATATCTTGGGGAAAAATATATCTTGGAAACTACATGAAGAAATGATACGTTTTAAAGAAAGCCATGGTGAGGTACCTGGGTGGCTCAATTGGTTAAGCATCAAGCCTTTAGCTCAGGTTCTGATTCTGGGGTCCTGGGATCAAGCCCCATGTCAGGCTCCCTGCTCAGTGGGAAGCCCACTTCTTTAACTCCCTCTGCCATTTCCCCCCCACCCCCCACACTTGTGCTCTCTGGCTCTATCTCTCTGTTAAATAAATAAATAAATAAATAAATAAATAAATAAATAAATAAATCTTTAAAAAAATAAAAAAGAAAGCCATGATATAACTCAATTTGTATTTTAAAAATAACTTCAAAGAGTAAGTAGAAAAAATACTGAAAAGGAATAAGGCAAACTCAAACAAATAGATTGGGAGGCTACCGACACTATCCTGTAAGGTAGGTATGACACAGACTTAAACCAAGATAGTGTCAGTGAGATGGGGAAAACTGATTAGATATATTGAAAAGATTTTATGGAAGTAGAATCGATATAATTTCTGGATCTTTTCCAGCCACATTTACCAAAATAGAAACACAGAGCAATTCGTAGAATAATAACAATTGCAGGTAACATTTATTGATTACTCAACCTGTGTTAGACAATATGCTAAATGCTCTACAAGTACCATCCCATTTTTATGCACATGTATTATCCATTTTCTGTTGCAAGTGTTTTCTGTATATTAGATTATTTGGTCCATACACAATCTCTGGAATTGATAGTTAATATTTTTCACTTTGAATATAAGAGACCAAGGCCTAGAAAGATTATGTAGCTTGCCTGAGCACACAGCTAATTGACCCTATGTATATCTAGTCAGAAGAGGTATTTTTAACCATTATTTAATTATTTTAGTAGAGTGATGCTACCAATCTGAAAGATGTCTCAAAAAGACTCCTGAAAATAAAATACCTATTCACTCATTACAAAAGATACATAACAATAAAGATGTATTAAACTTCTCTTCAGAGGTTTAAAAAACAAACAAAAAAAATTAAAAAGAGTAGAACAAAGACAAGAATGTGGGCTAGAATTTAAATCCTAAAAATTATAACCTGACTTCAAAGTAAATATAATTAATATTCAATTTCATTCTTCTTTAAGCAGAAATTATTTCTCTTTAAGTAAATACTCAGTAGATATAATTTTTTAAAAAATATATTATTAGAATCTGAGTCTATAGCACTATTCAAGACAAATTGAGACTAGAAAAAGGAAACTTTCTTACAGAATAAAACTTCTAAATGTAAAAGGAAGAAGAAAATATAAAAATCAACATTTTGCAGGGCACCTGGGTGGCTCACTGGTTTACTAATTAGCTACAAACAGAAAACAGTAAACTTAAAACAGAAGAATCTGGTATACATAGCCTTAACCAAGTCATCAAACTTGGCATCACAAATAAGGGGACATGATGTGATGCAATGGAAAGCAAATCACATCAAGGATATTGTATCCCTGCCAAAAATTTAACTTGAACTGAATAATGAAGAGACAGCCAGGCAAATATAGAATGTGGCATTATTCTAAGAGTAACTGGTTTAGATTCTTAAAAGGTCAAAAAAACAAAAGTTAAGGGAAAGTTCTAGATTAAAAGAGAAGAAAAGAAATATGACAACCAAAGAAATATAGGATCCTTAATTAGATCATGGATTTAAAAAAGTCAACTATAAAGACCGTCTGAGGCAACTGGAAAATTGGCATGTGTATTATTTATTAAACTTTTTAATGAATGTTGAATTTCTTGTGTTTGAAATATAGTTTTGTGTTTATCTGGCAGAAAGTCTTTGTTTTGGGGAAATATGCTAGAACAATTTAGTAGGAGTTAAGTGTAATGACATCAGCAACTTATTATCAAATGGTTCGGCCAGGAAAAAAAAAAAATTACACACACACACACACACACACACACACACAAGGGTGGGGAGAGGTAAACATACACAAATGTGGTGATATTTTAAAAACTGGAGACTCTGAAGACCAGTAGGGTGATTAATGTGTTATTCTTTATACTTTTCTATTGGTTAAACATTTGAAAAAGAAAAAAATTATAAGGTAGAAATTTCTCAAATGGAGTTAAAAATTCATCACTGGATTGTTAACATTATTAATTTTAAGTGTTTTTGGCAATCTATAAGCTCATGTAATTTTATCTCTCCCAGACAAATTTATCATAGTTATCTATAAACAAAAAGCACTCAAGAAATGTTTGTTGAACTAAATTGAATTGGTTTTATATCCCAAACATCTTTCCCCAAAAGTCTTAGAGTGCTGAATTCTTTTTAACTTCAATATTTTTGTATTGTTTGATCTTTTACTTCCCACGCAGCACTGCAGAATTCCTAATCTCCCTGTATATTATATGCCTGTCAGTTTCATCCTTTTTTCTCAGTAAAATGCACGAAATCTTGGCAATAATTAAAATTGTCAACAAATATTTAAATTTAGCTTAATATGTAGCCTTGCTAGGAGTATACTCTAATGAGAGCAATCCCTCTGGAATTTTATACCAGATACTAACCCTCCAGAGGTTCCTACAGATTCCAAAACATGCATCTCTGCCTTGAGGGTAAGAAAGGTCATTACAGGTCTAAAAGTGTGAATGGAAACTTCAGTGTCACCTTCTCTGGAAAAACTAATACGATACCACTGTCCAAGAAATAAACAGAAACAGACAACTGGAAACAGAGGAAAAGAAAACTAGAAAACACTTTATAGTATACAAATGATGAAGCACAATTCTATGGTTTTACAAAGAACAAAACAGAGCGTCTTGACCTTCTCACGTCGATGTTTATGTCCTGGTGGAATGGAACAGAGAAGGACCAAAAGGAAGTAAAATGAATAGGAATAATATCCTCAGTCACAAAAGAAAAGATGCAGATAAACAAGGATATACTGCAGAGCCCGCTGACCTCAGAAAACTTATGAATATGTCTATATGACTATGACCTATAAGTATTATATTTATGAATATAAATAACAGAAAGGAAGGAAGAAGGATGGAAGGGAGGAATGGAAGCAGGGGAGCATGTTCTTTAGTTAACTAGCTAAAAGATAAAGGGAACCAAATAAAATAATTCACTCTTGTAACCTATTACTTCTTCATTTAATTTCCAGCTACTTAAAAATAGAAGTTAAAAACTCTTCATGGCTTAGGAGAAAGAAAATCTAAACCTGAAAACCGAACACCTGAATTGTAGTTGGATGTCATCTCATTATAATGTTTATAGTTTGGAATAATCTGTCAGTCACCATTAGGCATGATTTCCTTAAATATGAAGCGGCACGACCTAAAATTAAAAAAAAATTATGGTACAATCAAAAATTTGAAAAATTATATAGTCATTTCCTGCTTTACAGAAGAAAGCAATTTTTGTACTGAATTCCTTCCATCTCAAGATTCTTTCACAACTGTCAAAAAAAAAAAAAAAAAAAGCCACAGCTATGCTGACAAAGCAGTGTGGAGTAAATCCCAATCTACACATAACTTCAGAGACCTGCAGGTATAGGGAGTAAAATCACCCACTTTTCCTGACAGCAAACATAGGTCATGTTTCTCCAGAAATCCTTGACCCCGAGAGCACAGTAAGAATCAGAAGTAAAATCAACCATGCCCTCAAAGGGATGGTTACCGTGTGGGTTATAGTGTGTGCTTTTGCCTGGCTGCCTCAATAGGAAAAGATGGGAAATGTCAGACTGGGAATTGGAAATGCTGGTTTATTTTTCCTTCCAGATGGACACAAAGGAATTAAATAACTTTCATGGCGATCAGGTTAGAGATGTCACTGTTCACCTGATGATTCTCTTCCATTGATAAGACTGCAAATAACTTGTCTCTTTTTTTTCTGTACTTTTTTAAACAAGAAAAATTAAAAAAAAGCCCTTAAAACTAAATGCTACTCTCCATTTACCTGATTTTTCCATAAGTTGCACCTTAAGGATTCGAAAGCAACATTTAGTGCACTGTGACACAGTGTGTAAAGTCACTACCAAGGAAAAGACTAACTTTCAGGGAGGACATTTAAATGCATAGTAATTTCTTTCATATTTAAAAATATAAGCATGTGAAGCTTGTCCTTTACAAAATAAACATCGTTTATTATTTTAATAACAAGTGTAATTCCTATTTTGAAATCATATATTTCCCAGGCAAGATCTTAAAAAATAAAGCATAAAATACAAAATTAAGAATGCTACTTGAAATATTTCAATTTTTTTAAATAAACAGAACCAAATTTTTGTTGGGAATGATTGTTTAATATACATGTGAACTTATTAAATTATAGTAACCTCTTACTCTGAAGAACATCATTAGGACAAAATATCTCACTTAATAATAATGTATGGCAATAATTACAATAGACTCTGAAAAAGAATGCTTTGATCCTGCAGACTGATTGAATGTAAAACTCTGAAATTCACTTTATGACCTGTTCTAACAAATCACAATTCATACGGACGTGCCATCATTAATTTAGCCATTACTAATAACCCTTATTGGTATCTTTTCTCAAATCATAGCCCTCAGCAATTATGGCTTTCAGATCAGAATCTAGGAAGCCCAATTATTTCAGGCATTGCTTGGTGCCTAAAAAAATCTGAACTATAAATCAATATTGTATGTAACTATAGTATCCAATATAATTTTGAATGAGGTAACTCAATGAGTGATTGTTATATACATACATGAAAGATGTTTAGTACTGTCCTAGTCTCAAAATTTCCCATCCAAAATAGTGCCTCGAAGAATAAGCCAATATGTCCTGTGAGATTACTCCACGGGTTCAAATGATTCAACAAGGGATGATTTTGGAAACTTACCAAAAACCATTATGATACCATAATACACTGATTCGCATATAAAACACCCTCTACTAGGCTTGCAGAACTGAACTGGACTGAACTCTGTAAGCTCTCAGGGCAAAGGGGCTGATACTTAGCAGCATAAAATGACACTGGTTTCTAAACTTCAGTGTTACTAATCCAAACTGACTTCTGCAGACCATAAAGTACAATTGGCCTTTTCAATTTAGATTCAAACACCTGGCTAAATCCATTAGCCAGTGATTCCATGAAGCAAAACCTACTTCCTTTTACCAATACTTATTTTCTTTCCTTTTGGAAGCTCTTTGTTTTTGAAGAAATCAAGAAAATATACAACAAAATAAAAAAATTAAGCAAAATTGTATCTGTACTCCAGACAACTTTTCACAAATTTTTATCAAAGAGAACAGACTGTACCGATCACTAAGAACAAACTTATATCCAGGATAGGAGGCTCCTATCGTTCCTGGAGTATGTGTATTTATGTCACTGGATTCATCTGAAAGACCCTCTGCACATACTAATGTAATTCAACAGATGTGAAAATCAGCTCAATTTAGTCCATCACCCTTACTGCTACCACCATCATAATCACCGCTACAACCAGGCACAATAATATAATTTAGGAAGTTACTCTTTGTCAGAGTATTGCCTGGAAAATTATGGATTCACAGACTGAGTTTAACACCTGCATGTGTAGATGTAGCATATAATTCATAAACAAAACTACCACTTTAATACTTGCACCTTATATGTACATCATTGTTAAATCTTGCAGAAGATAACCAACTAATGAGAAAGAGCTGTCAGAACTCAGTGAAGGTACTATCAACACGATAACTTCGCTTTGGTGTTTGAGCATCACTTTACTTAGAAGAGTGCTTAGATTCAGACAAATGTGGGGAAAAATAAGAATTGACAAAACACATGTTTAGTGTCTTTGTATGATTAGGTTCAGGCACACCGCCAGGAGAAAACTTTGTCTATGATCTCATCTGATCTTAGTTACTTGTCAAAAAAGAAGGAAGAAGAAAATTTCTTACTCATTAGATGGTGTCTTTTTAAGTTTGGTGGAACAAAAACCATGTTCATTCCTTTAATAAGTACAAATAAACAAGACTGATGAGGTGAACAACAATCAATACACAGATTCTACAAATTTTACAACTGTTTATTTTCAGTTCAAACATGACTGATGTCAATTAGATGCAGATCTGTCCTGGTGATTCTCATGAATCCACCATGTCAGATTATCACCTTCCATGGAACTCTTTGAAAATCCAATGCTGTGCTTTATCTTTTCCCTAAATCCTTAAATTCCACAATTTTTAAAAAAATCATTGTTTTATATTTATCACAGCTATTTTTCTTTTTTTGTCAGTGGTAATGTTTTACTTACAGAGTACAGAGGATACTTAGTATTGTTGATGTAATGGACATTTATGATCACTGGTACATGTTAACCTTCATTTTTGCGAGAATTTTTTAAGTACTATGAAAAATACTTCAGAGTGAAAAATGCACACTATACAATTTAAAGTGTAATCTCAGTAAGCAAAATATATGAAAATCTTGATTTATAGACAAAGAAAGACTATTAGATTGCAACATAAATTGCTAACTAGGAAAAAAAGGTGCTTATAGACAATGCTGTAAAAATAACAAAATCTAGCCTTTCTGTCTTAGTCTTTAAGGAGACCATTCCACTTTTTATAATCACAAAGAAATATATTGTTTCATTATGTTTTAAATGCAAACTAGTAACTCAGAATTTTCTGGAAATTTACATATTTTATTAGTGAAAACTCAATCTTCTTTTCCTGTGACAAGGCACTGTCACAAAGACTAAAGAAGCCAAATAAGAGCTTGTCTACAGCACAGTCAAGCTCTGCATATAAAGTGTCATGACATGTAAATGAAAATAATACAAAGCTAAATTGGTGTCTAAATGGTAAATCTGTGGCTATTGTGAAAATCAACTAAAAATATGGAGGGGCGAAAGGATATATATTTGCTTACTTGACCAACACACACACACACACACACACACACACACACATTCTGTCCATCATTCACTTTTTGAAGTGTCAGAAAACATTATTTCTCAAATGACACACAGGGCTTCATTTGCTATGCATAAGGTCAGTGAATATTAGCTTCATTTACACTTGGCTGAGAATCAGTTGGTGTCAACAGGAGAGGCTTAGTTCCTCTACTGAGCCGGGTTAGAATCTGACAGAGAGCTGCCACTGAAGAAGATGGATGATCTTCTTTGCTGACCCTGCTCCCCTAAAGTGTCATAGTTTGGGTCTCTTTCTATCTCCACAACAAAAGACCCTCTCTGAGCTTCCCAGTGGCCTTCAGCTTTATTGGTGCTAACAGGTCCAGACATTTTCATCGATTGGATTCTCTACCTTTTAAACACAAGAGCTTGCCCTTTTTGGCTAGCTAAACCTTGGCACAGATGTCTTTTTTTGTAATTGCGTCTTTGCTGTCTATTGGAAAGGATGCAGTCAGACAGGCAAACATCATGTCAGCACAGAAAATGTTGAACTATTTATCTCAGTTTCCCAATGTCATTTTAATGAAAGTGATATGTCATCTGTCTGAAGGAATTAACCCTTAGATAATCTCATGGTATACTTCTAAATGGAAAGTCAAAATCTCATGCCTATTTGATGACTAATATATGTAAAATACGTTATGTGGAACTAGTCAGCAGGTAGGAAAGAAAGTACTTTTCATTTTATGTAAGTAGTTACCGACAACCATATTTTAAAACAAATATACCCAAAAATATTCTATATGATTTTCATTCTATATGATTCTATTCCATATAATTTTTCCATTTTGCTTTGTACTACTGGCTGACACTGTGAAATATGGCCTTCTCTGACTAAAAAATATATATAAAATATTTAATATATAACAAAGATGCTGTAATGATATAATAAATTACATGTTGCTTTGAGATCCTGGCTGTGAGCTATTTTAATATGTTAGAGATTTGTTATTGATATTTGAGTAATCTGAAAGAAATTACCTAACCTCAAATTCAAATGTTCTAAAACACATATGCTAAAATGATGAAAAGTTCTTACAAACAGATTTACATGTAACACATTTTACGAGAAATGACTATTTTGAGTATGTGTGGATAACTCAGACGCTCTAAAATATTATAATATGTAACTGTCAGCATTATTTATTCCATGCAAAATATAATTTAACATATTGGCATAGATGGAATTGCAGTTAACTAATAAATATATATGTATGTAAAATATAGTGATCTCAGTACAAAAAGAGAGAACTAAAAATAAAAATAAATTATACAAAAATGAAGATAAGGATATACCAATTGTATCTCAAGTTAACCCTTTTGTTAAACTGCAGACAAAATATAATGTGATCATTTTCTTGTACTCTGAAATAAAAATATTAAGCCTCTATTCAAAGATTCTGAAATTCTGCCTATTATTTTTAGTGTTAATGCTTTCATCCAAATTGAGAAAATTAGCAAATTACAGTTGAAAGTAACTATTTATTAAAATCTCCATAGCCAAACATTTTGCTCTAGATAAATTATTAACAACTCTCATTAAAATGAGTATACTTATCAAAGCTGAGGAATCCACTTAAAAATATAGTGTTGAGACGATTTAAGGAAAAAAACTTCAAGAACACAGCTTCCTTTTATTTTTAATATCATATAGACTGTACATCAGTGACTTTTAGCTTTTATTCTCTAAATTTAATAGTATTCCCTCAATACAATGCCAATAATTTCAAGTATGTATGCATGAAGCAACTATCAGCCTCTCTCTATATATATATATTTTTTTTCACTTCTTTTTCTAGAGGAGAGAATGAACAAAGTCAACATTCTGCCTCTAGGATGTGAGCCAGAAGGATCAGGAACCTGATTTTTTAAAAAAATCAAATCAGTTACTACTTTAATTTGATAATTATGGCACTAAACAACTAAGATTAATATTAAGACCTGATGAGTTCTTCAGACTATGCAATGTTTTTTAAAAATAAAAATACCAGTAAGACTCCTCATGCCCAATCTGGGTCCAGGATGGTTTTATGTGTTCAACTGACCCAAGCAGTATGCCTATGAAGATCCTCAGGAGCATGTCCGTCAATCAATGTCAACATTCTGTCAGAATCCACTCTGACTGCCAGTGACAGTCAGTTATCTATTGACATTAATGAATAATAAATAAGTATGCCCTTTAGGTTTATATGAATACGATGTATATTATTTTCAGTGTAGATTAGCCTATATGCAAAAGCAGATTTGTTTTTTTGTTTGGGGGGGGTGTTTGTTTCTCATCTAATTCATTAGGCAATGGTAAAAAAAAAATACGCAAGCAAAAACAAAAGCAAGTGGCTGCAATAAAAGATGTGCTTAATGTGAACTCTGGTATACATTTGTATTTTGCTTTTCAACAAGTCAACCTTGTCGCAGCTTGTATCATATAAGCTTCAATGAGCTGTATTCACAGGCCCCTGAATATTTATGCTGTCTTTTACGGACCTAACACGTAGTTTGTTGTCTCTACGATAGAGTATTTGATGACAGAAAATCTTTAAAAAACTAAAGATCGGAAGAAGTTGTGGCAGTATCCTAACCTTGCTCGTCTTTGTATTCACCCTTAATCTTCCTTCCTGGTGGGAAAAACTATTTAAGTTATTACTAACTCTCCTTTGTTGTTAAGTCCCCATCTCCCTTTCTCATACCATAACAAAACTGTTATAGCTTTTTGAAAAATAAGAATTAAGAACTTTAATTAAACATTCATATATACTTGACTAAATTCCTTTTTGACACTGACATGATAATTCTAGAATTATACAGTCGCAGTCCAAACATTACAAAAGGGATGATAACCTCCAGCATTGATCAAAGTATAGTTTATTTTCTTAGTTTAGTAAAAAAAAAAAAAAAAAAAAAAAAAAGTTAGAATTCAGATTATAAAAGATTTGCCACATATTATGACTTTTGATTTTTTATTTTTAAATTGACCATTTTACCTTCCCATTATGAAACTCTCTTCTTAATTTAATATTAAAAGCTTAATTTTATAAATTTTTGTAAATAATGAACACTATTGATGATTTGAAAAGGTTTAAAAAATAGATTTCCTTTTATATCTAATTAAGATTTCTATTCAAAACATAAAAGGATAGAGAGTAGTTCAAAACACAAAGGTATGCCACCATTAGATTAAAATTTTGCAACAATAATGAATAATAGTTTTTAATAAGGTTTAAGATGTTTGAATTGATATGCATAGCATGAAATTATAATATGTGAAATCACTGTCACGTAAGGAAGGCAAAAAGACATAATGTTGCCAACTATATGCATAGATTCAATAAGTGAAAACACAGAGTGGGTAATACCTTCACTATTTTAATGCACTTGGTAGATGGGGAGGTTTGCCCTGAAAAGTTTCAATCCAGGGAATAGCATAGAATTTTCTAAAAAGTAAATGAAAAGCTATTGCCAAAGTCTACAACACTGTGGGAAAAGATGTGGAGGAGAAAAAAAGAAGAAAAGAGAGGGAAGTGGAGATGGGAAAGAACATCTACTTTACCACATTTAAAGAGGAAGGATTAAAAAAAAAAAAAAGAGGAAGGATATTAGAAAGAAAGATGGCTATACATACTGGGATAGCCTCGTAGATAATCTTGAAAATCAACAAGAGAGCTGTTTGAAATTTGAAGTGAACAGCAATGTTGTTATATTGGAAAAAGTTAAGAAGCAG
Source organism: Canis aureus (assembly GCF_053574225.1). NCBI lineage: Eukaryota > Metazoa > Chordata > Mammalia > Carnivora > Canidae > Canis > Canis aureus. Next base: position 20,315,692 of record NC_135617.1, on the reverse strand, counting down.
TAAAATGATCTAACCATTATGTTCAGCCTTGAATAACACAGTATTCTTGTACATAACGTTTGTGCAGAATAAACATGAGAAACAGCAAGGAGCATGGCTGAAATAGCAAACTTTAAAAGTTCCTATCAGGTTTCATTTGCAAACTAAAATACTATCTCAACATATTAAGCTTGGAGCCACATGTTTTCCCAGCTCTAGGTCACAACTTGAATGCCTAAGCTTAGTATGTTTTAATTTTAAAGGTCAGTTTGAGAAATAGATTTTGCAAAAGTCTGACTGTCCCTCTGCCCTTGCAGGGTCCAAGGGGCTAAGGTCTGAAGAAGGTTTCTCAGAAGACATCCAGTCAGAAATCTAGGTTAAATGGCAGAGTCTCTACTTCCTTCCAAATTCTAGGTTTCTGGTAATGTAAGAGGTGTCCACTATCCTGTGTTGAAGCACATTTATATACAATTGTCACAATATCCAAAATTTGTTAATTGCTAAAAATTCACCTTCCTAAGAGCTGGTAAAATAAAAGAATTGGACATTAAAAAAAAAAAAAAAAAAGCAAAAGAAAGAAAAAAATAGGACTTTACTTTCTTAAATGGCAGAGGAAACCTAAAACAACCTACTTAAAAATAAAGAAGTAACATTAGTTTATGTTACTCTTTGTGAAGGAAAATTTAATGACATTGCTAAAGTAGCTTTTGTTTTTTTTCTTTTTTGAATATGCAGTAATCCAAGAATATCCTGTAAGAGTTTTCAGCCTCCTTGTAAAAGTCAATTGAGATTTCCACAGAGAAGGAAGACTTAACTATTCAGCACTTACAAATTAAAATATTAGTGCAGAGCAATTTAGAAATCTAAAAATGGGTCAAGGAAAAAATAAACTTAATTTTTTATTCCCTTATATTGACTTATGCTTTTTTACCCTTGAGGCAGGTAGAGGTGAGCAGTTAATGGGCGTGTGTGCGTGTGCATGCATCTGTATATGTATACATACATATATACGTATGTGTGTGCGTATGTATGTGTTGTCTGTAATGTCAACTTAGAAAAAAAAAGGAAAGAGTAAGTTCTGATTTCACTTTGGGATCTGCCATGAATGAACTGTTAGAACTATAAATGAGGTCTTTAGTTGTCCCACTTATTAAAAAAAAGAGAGAGAGAGAGAGAGAGAAAAACCCTCTAATTTATTTTTTATAATCTTTAAGGTACACTCAAACTCCAAGAATTGATAATTCTAATTGTCTTGGAAAGGATTATACCCTCAAGGAGTGCAAGAATGTCCACAGAACAGTTTTGTTATAATGAATTTATATATTTGAGTAGTAAGGTGCCTGTCCTATCTCACATCTCTTTTCAAGGATAAAAGTACTTTATAGGAAAAGGTCAAGTGAAATAGGAGCACTGTGTAGTATAAGTTATTTTGCCTGTGAAATGTAATAGATATGAAGAAATGGTTTTAAAATCAATCAGGTTTATTTATTTCAGCATTCTACTAGTTTAAATTAAGGTCATTCGTTAATGTCATTAGGGAACTTAATGCCATTAGATGTCATTGTCTAAACGGGAACCAGTTTAGCTAATAATAGTAAACTACTAAATAAACACAGAACATAAAAATCACTGGAAAATACAGAGTAGTATAGTAAAGTCACTAATATTCAGCTTCTTTTTCTTAGAATAAACTTTTATTATATCTAGTGATTCTTTAGATATATTCTATCCCTCCATACCTTCCACTCCCATCCTTAATCCCTCTCTTATCCTACTCTGTTATAGAATGTTCTTAAAAAGCAAAGTAGGTAATACTAACCTAATAGATTGTTAACCAACTCTAATAAGTGAAAAATGCAAAATATGCAGATAATAATTATATCCGATTGTCTATTTTATTAATAAAACCACCGTGGTGTTCCCTTCACCAAATATAGGTTTTCAATAAAAGGCTGTAATTTAGTGTTAATGGCTTCAGTGCAGGTCAGAAGCTAATATCCTAAGTGAGAAGCTAAACTAGGTTCTAGTTGAACCTAAATATAAAATACAGTATGTGTCCATTCAAAGCCTCCTGGGTTTTCTCTTAGAAGCAAGAGATATTATCATCAACAGTAATTTTTTCATTTCAAATGAAAAAATTCAAAACCCACAACACAAAAAACATAACCTTGAAAAATATTTTCACACTCCTATACCCTAGAATATATTTTCCCTGGTTTTCTGTATCATTCATTGACCCCAGACTAAACAAAGTAAACCGAATAATAAACCTTCCATACTTGTTCATAAGACCACAGAATTTGAAAGAAAAAATACACATTTACTTCAACTAAGGTTTATCTTACTCTGTGTTCCCGTGACAAGCTGTTAGATGGGGAAAATACTACGATATATATACACAGATGTTACAATCTTTAACAAAGTTGATATCACAGGTAGAAAGCAAAAAGTTATGTTTATAATTCATTAGTTTGACCTAAACTCAAAGCTGAATTGCTTTTGTTATCAGATTTTTTAAAACCTCAAATTATATAGGCACAAAACCTACTTTTCACATAATAACACAACATGACTATCCTAATAAAGACATGCCTCCATAAACTAAATTACTAAGGTATTTTGCAGATGATGGGATAACTAAATTCTATTAAATGTGAGGGAAATTAGAATAAAGAGACTTTCTGAAACGTTCCTCTCTGAATCATGCATCAGATTTTTATACACAGAGGAAAATATCAAAAGTATAGCTAGGTCAGATTTCTCCCATGAAAAAAAATATTATTTGCACAAAATAACTATATTATACACAATATCATCATAAAGAAAATATTTTGTGGGTTGTAATTATAGTGATAATAATCTTAGAGGAAATGGCTAGAAGTTCGATACAGAAATCAAACCAAATATAAAATTATCAGGTATCATTGATTTGCATTATGACACTGCCTGCCAGAAATTAATGACAATTTAAGCTTCCACTGAAATATAAAAGATTGACCATATACTTGCCAAAGTTAGGATAATTAGAAAGGTTCTGAAGTCATATAAATCATAGAAAGGTATAAATTCTATACATTAATTTCATATTTCCTTGCTCCCTTAATTTTCCCTCACTTCAGATCTTCCTTCTTCCTGTCCTTTCTGTAGTGAGTAGTTACCATGTTCCATGCACAGTGGGTACATACAAAGATGAATGAAGATTAGTAAAAAGCAGTATAATTTTAAGTGAAGTCTACAATGTCCTGGTAGGAAATTATAGTATGATTCTAATTTAACTATGATCATGATATTTATCTGTATTTTTAAAGACTAATGAGCACATATCTCTGTAAAGGACAGAAAAAAATGCTAACAGTAGGTACACTAGAAAAAGGCCCTGTGAGACAGGAGCACAGGTATGGCACTCATTGCAGATCTACATACATTACCTGTTCAAAAATGCCTTAAACAAGTATCACGAGCTTCTGAGAGTGAATGATTGAAGAGTATAAAAAATCTGTAATGTAGTTATAACTCAAATAGAAATATATATGGACATGATACCCAATTTATATAATTCCTGATTTGTAGAACAGAGTATAATATTAGCTTAGGGGTTGATTTTTCAGGTTTGTTTCTATTATTTCATTTTGTTTGGCAATTCAAGATAATATTTATAGTATATAATTTGGAAGCAAAATAATCTTATAAAAATCACTTTCCCATGTAAGATCAACATAAATATACTTCAAGAGTTTCTTTTTTTTAAGTCTATTTATTTTCTTTTAGTAATATCTATACCCAATGTGGGGCTCAAAGTCACAACTTCGAGATCAAGAGTTGCATGCTCTTCTGACCGAACCACCCACATGCCCCAAGTCCTTCTTATTTAAGAAAATGTTACCAGGCTCTTGGAACTAAATATTTCTCAAAACACATATATTAGTAACAGGACTAGCTTTCAATCCATCAGAGGAGGGAGAAGCAGAAATTTAAAGAAAGACACAAAGAGACAGAGAATGAAAATATGACAATGAACAAAGAAAAATAGTTTTATTATTCACAGAAATAAATTCCATATCTGAAGCAGACTCCCACCCAGGTTTTCTAATGATTAGCATATCATCTTGCTATATGCTATAAGGAGAACAAAACAGAATAAAGGGTTCTCATACTCATCAGGTTTAAGGCTAATAACAGAAGCTAGCCATATATGGCAAGAAATTAAATAGTTATATGAATATGAAATTTAAAAAATATTTGCCTTGGAAGTGGGCAGTGTATGATTAATTCTTTAAGAAAGCTGAAAAACATTTACTGGAAGACTAAGGTGGTATAAGAACTGTACTTAGGTGGGTACAATGGCTGGTAGGAAAAAACCATAAGTTTTGATTGTTAAGGAGCTTAGAAGCTATAAAAGGAATGACAAATAAAGATTAAAATCAGATTTCCTATGATGATTCCCACAGGGAAAGTGCAAAGTATTTTATAAGTATCCACAAAAAGAGGTGATCTAAAAGGGAATATGAGGCATTTAACTTGAAATTGTAAGGAAAGGCAAAATTTCAACCTGCTGGCACAAGCTAGCTAGCACTGCAGGTAGAAGCAAGGCATGTTAAGTACCCAGAGAGTGTTACTACCAGTAACTGCTATCAGAATCTGGAAGAGAAAGGTCATTGAAGAATTTGGGAATGTGCAGGATTAAGATACAATAACTGTGAGAGGCCCTGATGGGTTTTATTTTTTCTGTGTATGTGGGGCCAAATGTTAAGTAATAGGGCATCATAAAAATTATCTATGAGTGTACTTACGGTAGAATGACAGATCAGTACCAGGCCGGGGAACAGGGGCTCTGAGTATGATACATATGTGACAGAAAAAGAGAAAAGAAGATTCAAGTTGAAGAGAGTTAAATGCCAGCCTAGAAAACTACAAAATTTTTTATTGGTAATGAGGAGCTTGAAACCTTCTGATTAATAAAGTAATGTGTGTGTTGTGTTTGACAAAGCTGCATTCTGACTGCCACATGAAAAAAAAAAACTGGGAGAGGAAAGATAATGGCAAAACTGATGAAATATTTAGGATGTGGGGAAAGACAGAGATAGAAGTATTTTGAAATTATAAATAAAGGAAAATGTTAAGAGTTGTAGCAACTTTCGAGATTTAGAAAGACCGTTTATTTTTATAAAAGACTGTGATAGATAAAATGCCCATCTCTAAAGATGTGAGCTCTGCATTGGGTAGGGGCAAGGATTCCTGAGCCAGACCACTTTGAGTAAATAGCAGTCTACCACTCTATGTGGATTGTGGGCACGTAACCCACTTCTCACTGTGCTTTGGTTTCCTTACATAAAAATGTGTGTGTGAGTGTGTGTGTGTGTGTGTGTGTGAATTTGCATCTACATATCAAATGTATACGTAAATGTACATATACACATCTTATACACATATCTCAATATATATAGTATAGATAAATAATGTGACACTTCAGTAGGAGTATTTTTTTGTACTTTAAACAGGGTGATAATAGTACCTACCTACTGGATTAAATAGTAACATCCCTCTGAGACTAAATGAATTAATATATGGTGAAAACACTTAAAACAATCTCTTGCTATCTATTAATAACTAGAAAGCACCCAAAATCTATGACCTGCTTTTGTTGAAGGCCTTGAATCTCCTTTTTTTTTTGAATCTCCTTCTTTTAAATTATTTAAACTATGTCTTCTGCTTACTACTCCATCACCTGAGCCCTGTATTTTACACAGATGCTAACTTAATTTTAAAACACATATATTCAAGATACAATTCAAGCTGTTGTTATATGAAATACCAGGTTACGCATAACTTATAATTGTTAAAAAAATATCAATGTTCAAGATAACTTAAAAACTCCGAGAACAAAAGATCACTCGCGATCCCACCAGTATATAAATTGCATTATTTATGCTTGCATCTATTCTTTCCCCATGCATATCTTGCATATTCTAATATCAATGTCTGCAAAATTTTATCCTTTATTTTTCATTCAAAATTATATGTTTTAAGATTCCATTTATTTATTCATGAGAGACACACAGAAAGAGAGGCAGAGACATAAGCAGAGGGAGAAGAAGGCTCCCTGTGGGGAACCCAATGAGGAACTTGATCCCAGGGCCCTGGGATCATGCCCTGAGCTGAAGGCAGATGCTCAACCGCTGAGCTACCCGGTGTCCCTCATTCAAAATTATTAATAGAGAGCAATTTAAAATTCCTATGTCAAATTGCTGATATTTTAAGGACTAATTTCAATCAAGGTGATGCACTTAACTTCAGACATTTAGGTTATTTCCAATATTTCAAGTCATATACATTGCTGAGAAAGAAAAGGTTATGTAAAAAATTATTTTCTTTGAAATATCTTCTCCAAAAAATTACCAAGGATGAGATTACTGTCTTAAAGGGTATTTAACCATTTGTGGCCCATGAGATCTAGCCTCATTTAGTCATTGCCATAAGATTTCTTTACTTAGCAAACTCCTTGTTGCATTATTAATAACAAGGTAATAGCAAGCATTCATTGATTATTTGCTATGTCCCAGATACTATTCTTAGGGTTTTTACATGCATTATTTCATTCAATTCTAACAAGAACCCTATGCGGGAGTACTCTTCTTATTAGCCCCATTTAATACTTAAGGAAATTAAGACTTCGTGAGATTGTCCTAGTTTATAGACTTGGTATGTTGTAGAGAATTTGAAAACTCTGTAACTCTACAACTGAGCTCTCAACCCTGTACTTTAACTTACTTTTCTATTTATATTTAATTATAAACAAGATATCTTATAAAGACTTATTTGTTATCATAAAAAGTGATGGTACAAATTATATGCTACTTAAAAAAAAAAACATGGTCTTCAAAAATCTAATCAACACAGATTTTAATATTATCAATGCTTTCAAATTGAATAAACGTTTTCATTTACTTAACTATAGATATGTCCATTAATTGTATGCTAATAAAATAATGACATATGTTAATATATTAATATAAAGTATTAAGAAGCAATTATTAGGGAAATCCCTTATAATAAAAATTAGGAATCGAAAATTATTTGAGTTCTCCTTTACATTAACATCATCAAAAAAGAAATTCCTAAATTTTTGTTTTAATTCAGAAAATCAAAATTAAGCAATATAAATAATGCAAGTATATCATATCTTTATGATCTGATATATGTGCATATGAACTGTGTAATATTCTTGGACTTTTTACAGTTAGGGAGACCATATATTTTATTATCTAAATCTGAACACTTTGGAAAGCAAAGAGAGACAATATTAACAGAACAATTACCCCAGGCAACTGAGGCATAGAGTCACCTTAGTTAGAATAAAGTTTCACCATTTCTTCAGTAACTAGAATCCATTGGTTAAAATCCAGGACAAATTTTAGGACGCAGTGTAGTATAGTGGGGAAAAAAGGCTTAAATTGGTAAACAGGATATTGGATTCTTACCCAATTTTCTTACATACTAATTTCCTTGAGTTTCAGTTTCTTCATATGTTGAGTGAGTGAAAAAATAATACTTTCAATCTCTTAGTGATGTGGTAAGGATTAATCGATAAAATGAACATGATTTAGTGTAAACTGAAAATCACCCAAGTTATAATATTAATGTTCCACACTTTACAAATACTATTCTACTTTTTTTAATTCTACTTTCATTTTTTTAATTAAAAATTATTCAAGAGTTCCAAAATTTTCAAAATATATTTCAGAATACAATTTTATTAATCTTCTGAATATATTTATATATGTAAATATAATATAACCTGCTAATGTGCATAGAAGCTACGACAACTCATAGTAATTTTTTTAAATGACTTTTTGACAATAAAAGCTTGCTAACCAACTGGAATTTATTTATTTTTAAATGACTGAAGAGATGTCTTCATTAAAGCATTATCATAAAGAATTAGAAGTTCTCCATAGATTGGACGACTTGAGAAACATTTATCTCTCAAAATTGAGTAATTTTTTCAAAATCATGAAGAAAAAAGAGCTCATATCAATTAATCAAAACTGTGATCAGTTTTCACACTTATTCATATTTCAAATTATACTCTAAGAAATATCACCATGAACTTCCTCTCTACAAAGTGCCTTGATAAACTTGCCTTTAAGTGGCTAACCACCCTCATTTGGCTAGAGACTCACTAGCATCCTCTCCCAAACACTTCAGTTTTCCTCAATATGGGACTGGAATTTGTTTTCAAACTCTTAACAAGATCATTGAAAGGAAACAGGAGAAATACTATAAAGGCAGGCCTGGATTGATTCCAGAGGCAAGTACTCTCACAGCAATGCACTGGAATTATGCCAAGGAGGGAAGTGTTTTTGCAAATGAACATAGTGCCAGAGTTAAGTATAAGGTCTTTAATTCCTTTGTCAACATCACCAAGCTTAAAAATTAAGAAAGTTATGTGATAAACAATTTACTTGACTTATAACAGTGCACACATACTCTTTCAGTTCAACCATAAAGGAGGCATCTTGACTAATTACAGTTTTTTTAACAAACTCTTTTTAATAGTTAATTCCATCTATTTAAATGCAGGGTTAATGCATATGACAGAGAAGTCATTGTACTTTATTTTTAACTACCTGAGTGTGGTTTGCAGGTGACAATGATTTTGGTACACAAATGTGGTCCCAATTCTTGAAATTGAAATAAATAAATGTGGATAATTTTAATAGTACCACATTTAATGAGATTATTTTGCTGATTTGGAAGAAATTGAGAGTGTTTTCTTCACAGTAAATGTCTCTATTGTAGTTAAAGACTGTTTTTCTTACTAAGTTCTATATTTGTAAGTATAAAAATCAAATAGTTCCTGTTTGTTTTTAATAAATGCAAAAATCATTTAGATTAAATTACACAAAATAATACAAAAAACACAGTAATTTTCTTTAAAAATCTTTAAGCCTTAAAAGGGCAGGAGGAACTTTACCGTTATTTCCTAGACTTTTCTTAGACAGATTTATTTGGGCATTTTTATATATATTCTCACTTTATCTACTATGTTTCCCATTTTTAATAGTGCGAAAGTTTAAATTCCACTTTCACATCATTCAAAAATCAACATACTATTCAAACTAGCTGTTTTTACAGCTATCATGTAATAGTATTTTCTTAAATTTTCTTATTATAAGTAATTGTTGTTAACTTTCAGTCAAGAATATTGCCTTTCATTGAATTGATTAGTTCACTAAGATTTCGACACTTCCCCAGTGGTATAGGATTCCACCTACGAATACTGATAAATTTTCAATAGTTTTTTATTTCCACATATATGGAACCTGCAGGGTGATATACTCAATAAGAAATTCTACCAGCATAAGGGATAGGGTAAGAAGACAGTTGGGTAGGACAGGTTTTACTCCTTCACAGGGGTGTCAAAGGAAGTTGCTAAACTGGCCTATAGAACCTGAACCTATAGCATCTGTTTGTTTTGCCCAGAGTTCACTTCACAACATTAGTTATAGCATGGATGATAATTGAGTGCTGGGTCCTCAGTACTTTACATGCTAGCAGCCATCCACTCCACATGAAGTATTTAATTCTTCAATCAGGATAGAGAAGTATATTTGTTCCGTTTATCTATATAGTTTATTTAACTATTTAGTTGGACAATGTAATATATTGTCCAATATATTATCCAATATATATATATATATAATTAAGAAAGTTATGTGATAAACAATTTATTTGACTTATAACTTATATATTGGACAATATAATATATAAGTATGTAATTTTTAAATTTCTAAAACCCACATTAAAAAGAAAAGAAACAATTAAAATTAATTTTAATATTATAATTTATTTAACCCGGCCTATCTAAAGTATGATTCTTTCAACATGTAAGCAGTATAAAAATTATTAATGATATGTCACATTCTTTTTTTTTCTACTAAGCCACTGAAATTCAGTTTGCAAATTTTACTTATAGTACATCTCAATTTAGAATAGCCAATTTTAGGACCCTAAGAGCCATGTGTGGCTCCTAGTTACCATGTTGGACAACACAGATCTAAATATTTTTTTAAGATTTCATTTATTAAAAAAAAAAAAAAAAAGATTTCATTTATTTATTCCTGAGAGACACACAGAGAGAGAGGCAGAGACGTAGCCAGAGAGAGAAGCAGGCTCCATGCAGGGAGCCTGATGTGGGACTCAATTCCCAGACTTTAGGATCACACCCTGAGCTGAAGGCAGACACTCAACCACTGAGCCACCCAGGTATCCCTAAATATTTTTTTAAGACCATTTTTTTCTTTAACTATTCTGTTAGAAAGGAATTTTATGAGAAAGTAATGTTTCATTTACCAAATTAATAAGACCAAGACATGTGAGTTCAGTTCAGAGTATTTGCCAGGATTCTCTTTGCTTTGTGCAGAAACCAGGTCAATATTGTAGCTAAAAGTCCAAGCTCGGGAATCAGAATGCCCTGAATTTGATTCTAAGCTAAGACAGATATTATTTCCTAAAGTAACGACAAGCAAGCAGTTTACCCTTGATAGTGCCAATATTTTTTGTCCTATAAAACATATATGATAATGAAATCTACCTCATTAAATAAACTAGTATATACAAAGCAGATGGAAGAGTATTTCCAAAGAGTAAGTTACTACTGTTAGCTCCAGTCCCCTCTAAATTAGGATTTGCAATTATTTAAACTATGTTGCTGGCTTTGAAGTACAAAGAGTATATAAAAGTTATTTTGGGAATGTATTTTGTTCTATAACTTATAAATTAAATCATATATAAATAATATAACCTTATTATAGAATATTTTGGGATATCCACAAATAGAAAAATATCTATCAATTTTGAAGGTCGATGTGACATAGTTTTAAATAGAAAAATACTGGGCAATTATAATGACTACAAAATACTATATAAGAAAAAAATCCTGTTTTGCCAAATAAAGGAAAAGGTTCACTAATTCGTATGCTCTTATTGTTTTAAAACATAGGGAATGTCCAACTGATGTATTAGAATAACTAAAGCTTTGCTTTGGCCCACTTCCACAAAAAAGGTGGTCCACGATAACATGACTTATCAGAAAAGCATTCATTTTATTATTTAGTCCAGAAAAGAAAGATGGCTTTGGCAGAAGTAACCTCAGAGATTTATCAAGTGAAATTTGATGATTTTTGTACCAAAGTTTTAGTAGTTATTAAAAAAATTCTGAAAGTTTAGAAATATATTTTAATGTGCCCTGTCAGGAGAGCTCTTGTTAGCAGACCCCTGAAATCTCCTTTTTTTATGTGATTTACAAGTCCAGAGAATACAGATTTCACAATAGGAGGAATCCCCTATCACTGAATCCTGATTAATATCACACCTCACTCTGCTCACTCTTCTTTCTTAAATCTCGTGGACCAATGTGCAACTGTCAACTTCTAGGTCAAACATAGGGCAAATTAAATCTTAAGTAGCAAACCTCATTATTGCCAATATTCATTGCATATCACTCATGCAGTTATCACTGTGGAGAAACTTTTGAGAGTTCAACAGTGACTTCGCTTAAGATCGGCTGGATCGGAATGCTGGGGTAGCATAGACTTGCTTGTTAAAATAACTATCATTACTCAATATATCTGATATTGAAATAGAAAAAAATGCAAAGTGGAATTTTAATAGCACATATTACTTACGTTCACAAGTGTCCCCTTTTTGCTGGTAGCCTGCTTTGCAGATACACTTTCCAATGGGCACTAACCATTCTCCTTCTGCACTGCAGTGCATCCTGGGGGAGTTTTCCGCCTCTTCCTCTGCACTGCTGACACATGTCCCTCGAACCTCGACTAAAGAGGAAAATTCTGAACCAGTCACTGTATCTGGAAAGATAGCTAAATTCTCAATAATGGACCAGCACTTCTTGTAGTATACTTTGACAGAAACCAAAGCTATGCAAGCCCCTACATCCTGAAAGGCAAGATAGAATCCCTTTTTGGACAAAGGTCCAATCTCTCTCACCTCAGTGTTAAGCTTCATCTTTCTTTCACCAAGGTCACCTTGGGTAAAACTTTCATCGGCAGCAATGGTGTCTATTTTTACATAGAGATTTTCTCTTATATTCCTGCCAGTGTCGTAGTCTGTTTCATAATAGTACAAATTAAAGGTTTCCTTGCAAGTTCCCAGGACTCCAGGAAGACTGTTACAATCCCTCAGGGTAAATTTCAATTCTACAAAAATCCTCTGTGCGTTGCCTTTCGAAATCCAGTTAGTCCGCAGCCAGTTGTTTTGGTTGGGTTCCATGACCTGGCACACCTGGTACGTTCGTATTGGGGTGTAGTTCTCATCCAAACCACTGATTTCTTCCCACTGTAAAATTTTTTTTTAAAAGGCTATCAGTCAATCAGCAAATAAATAAATAAATAAATAAATAAATAGCATTTGTATTTTGAAAGTACATGAGGAACCTTTCGTAGCACAAATAATTATCTTTGAAAGAGTTAGGTAGATTCCTACCGTGGCCAACACTGTCACCTGAGAATACAGGGCTCTTAGCTCAGCTTCATCCTGGTAGCGGGACATCATTCAGGTTGCTTGTATCGTTTGCACATACAATAAATATTTCATTTTGTTTAATGTCTGTTTGCTAGTGTATTAGTGTTTCTTTTTACATGTTTGCTTATGTCTATAGTCTCCACTGAGATTATAACTTTTATAGACTAAGTGCACAACACATCGCTTAAATTACCATTTAATGCATATGCATATGGACACATGGCAGAATTTTTGATAACTCAGTTGACATTTTAAGTGTTGATGTTCAACTTAGAGCACCTAAAAAACAAGGGAAGAAAATGCCAAGAGTCCTCTGAAATGCAAAAGCATTCCACAACATGTTGATATTCATAATGCGAAATCTTTTACCATCTTTTCAAAATGAGATATAAGGGAGCAACATTTTACAGAGTTCGTTATTTATTGCAGTGTTATATATAATACTGTACATAAGCCACAAAACTATAAATAAGTAGTTATAAAAGCATGATTCATCTTTATAAATAAATTGCTTTCAATAGACAATCAAATGTACATGGCAAATCAGCATGCTGGATCATATTTCAGTAATAAGCTTTTTGACAGGAAAAATATCACATGTTTAAAAATGTCCATTCACATGCTGATGCAATATATACTATAGCAAACATATATTTTCATAAAAAGGGAAAATAATAAGTTTAGCAGAACTTGCAACAATTAAAGACTATTAAGCCATGTATAATAATATCTAGACTGCTCATTAGCAAATAAATTCATTTCACCTAAAATAGTCCTAGAAGTCTAAAATAACAGATGATTATGTCCTTTCTTACCCATATTACAAAATTTCCCACTTTATATTTAGGCTATCTTAATAGTGAAATCATCATCCACTTGTATTCATTTCCCCAAAATAAAATGCCAAATATGAAAATATGTTCGTATTCAATTCAAAAATCACACAGCATGTAATATTTAAACCATTGTTTCAAGAAAGCAGATAGGAAAATAAACTAGTAAGCCTGTGGCAATGAGTTTTATTTGTAAAACTTGATTAGAGAATCAATTTATTACAATACTTTAAAATATTAATACCTACTTTTAAAATTGTTTTTTAGAAAACTGACAAATTAGCAAAATACTATCATTCAGAAATCTCTTGTATGATATTATATATTTGCTACAATTTTATTATATATATCAAAATTCCTCAAATGCAGCAAAGAACCCTTTGTCATGTGCAGCTTTTATTCAACACAACTTGAGTTTGTGACTAGTTAATGGTGTGCATATTTCCCTTTGTCTCAGTTAGCTGCTTATTATAATCTGTCTGAATGGCACTTAGCCAAATATAACCAAATTCATCCATTTGGATGCGTAGATTTTAGTCTCTAAATTAGATTGAAATTATTAAAAAGTAAAACTAATAATGATATCTACCAAGAAATCAAAAGCTCCAAAGAAAAATGTGCTCTTTTTAACAATTCCCCAGCCTGAAGAAACCAAGGCTAATTATTATAAAGGCATATCTCAGGATTTTCTTTTTCTAACTTCAAGAACGATCGTGTTACTTTGTTTTACGTATGAAAAATCAATTTCACTACCTACGAAACCCAGTTAATTTTTATTTTTATTTAAAAAATTTATTCCTGAGGGAAAAATTTCAAGACAACTATTGTATAGATCACAAATAGTGAGACTACACAAATGCATTTAACACAACTTTTGTTTTATTATCTCACTTTTCTAAGAGATTGCAATCATTTCTAGAAATGACATCATTAGGAAAGAAGCCTTAATTCAGATACTATGCTTTTATAGTATACTTCTAAAAATATTTTCTAGAAACATTATCTTAATAACACTTTATTACCTGCAAGATATTTAATCACATGAAAGTCAATCCATTTCATATATAAAAAAATTCTGCGGTCAACATTTCCTAATATTATCTCTTGATTCCTCCAAATATGTAGGGTTAACTGTTAAGATATTTGGACTGATAAAAAATGCCCATTTGAGTCAAAGATAACATAGACAGTCATAATTTATCATTTTGCGGATTACATTGATGAAATACTACAATCACTACAATCCTGTATCAGTTTACTTCTCCTTAGAGATACAAACTATCCTCTACCTCCATTTGTTTTAATTGATGGATGGTAGAAAATAGTCTACATCTGTCATTGGTAAGAAAGATGTTTCTTTTTAATTGTGAATGTCTTCCTGAAATGTGTATTATTTTACTCATGGAAACTATTCCACTTACGAGAAAAGTATGACATTCTTACCTTAAGCCCAGAACACTTTTTATTATTAATCTGTAAAATACTTGTCATTTTTTCATAATTCAATCTGACCTATACTACTACAAAATAATCTACAATATGATCTTCAGCAATCTCAAATATTAATTGAATAAAAAACTCAATATTTTAAGCAGATTTGCATTGTTCACATTTTGCATTATTAAACTTACTTCCAGTTCATGACATATTGATTTTATGCTCTTCTTATACTAAAAAAAATCCCTTTCAGACTTTCCTTCTTCTCTTTGCAAAATGTGTTATACTTTTTATATCCTCACTTATGCTTCTTACTGTAAGGAAGATCAACTTAAGTAACAATGAGATATACACTCTCCTTTCTCAGAGCCCCTTTCTTCATAAGGATAAAGTATGTGCCCTCTCTCACAATTAAAATAAGACCTAAAGTCAAAGACATTGAACTACATTTAAGTAAGTGATATACCTTTCCTGACATGTGAAATGTAATGGTCAGAATATCTTTACTTATATTTTCATAAATTTTTATTGGGCAGCTTTTACTCATATCTATTATAGTAGGTTTTTAACATGTACATGTCCTGCCATTGTTTCTGATTAACAACAGCAGATAGCACGTGATAAAAACTTGGAGAATCCAAATAATATTTTACAGCAAATTCCATGCCAAAATATTGAGCATATTGCACTTTCAGTTACCTTTTAAAGTGTATTTTGAATGATGCTAAAACTGTTTTTAAAAGAGGAAACATATCACATACTGTTTTAAAGAACTACATACAACCTACCTAGTGATTATACTAAGAAGTATAAAGCAACTAAAGAGGTTTAAGTGAGTTTGTGGAGGAAATGTTCCCTGTAATTAGTTAGCATTTATAGCCTGGAAACTGAGGTATGATTCCTCTCACAATAAGAACTCAAAAGATTATGGTTATAGAGACTTTTTTAAAATCCATTTCCCCAAGTACTAAGTATACCTTCTCTTAACTCAAAGAACTCAATGTCTCATTATAACACAACAAAATGTTGAATGAGACATTTGGAATTAAAACAGTTTAAATAAGAAGAATGTGAATAATTCCATGGGGGAAGGGAGGAGGTTGTATTTCTTTTTTCAAAAATAAAAGGTGATTTTTTTATGAGGAGAAGCACTTACCCCGTTGGGGGGAGAGGAAATCCATTCCAACTCTGTTTGTTGTGCTTTAGAATCCAGCAGTAGTACTGAAAAAGAAAGTTTTAGTTCCAAATGTTACATGAAAAATGTAAACACATTTGTAAAAGTTATTAATGTGAATCCAATTTTTATATAATTATCACTTTATGATCTAAGATATGTAAACAGCTATCTATGTAAATGAACGATGAAATGAATACCCACCTGCTACAAGTATATCCCCCTTTCTTGGGAGAAAAGATGTCAAAATACCATATGATTTTTGATATTTTTAAATTAAATAAGTTCAAAAACTGAAAAATAGCATGAAAGTAACATAAGAAAAAGATTCGTGGTATATCGATTCTATAGTAATTATATATTGTAAAGAATTTTATGAACCATTGAGCACCACAAATTTTGTCAGATATAACAACATGAACATAACAAAATGTAATTCTGTATTAGTCCTCGGCTAATCATTAATTTGTAATGTTGTGCCAAAAGTATTTCCTAGCACCTTTTGAGAATTGAAGTTTATTTTTTAAAAACTTTTCCATACAGTATCTTCTCTTAAGCCAAAACGACTACAGTAGAAAATTTTATCAGACAATGTCATCATGAGAAAAGTAAATTGCCCATTTTTTTTTTACAAGATATATTTCTGGGTTAGTCAAACATCTGTTTTCAATATTTCTATTTTTTAAAATTTCCAAATATTTCAAAGCATTAGCTAATTCTCAAAATGATATATTTAAACTCTGACTTGACTTTGTTCCTGACTTGATTTTTTAAAAACGGTTGTATTCCACTTTTATGCTATCAAAAAGCATAAATAATTCATTTAAATGTATATAAATGTAACAAATGTTCCGGATAGTAATAAGACAACGTATTCAAATGTTATACATTAATATAGATCATGCATCCAATTCAATACACTTTATTGCTTTTTAAGGCAGTTACTCTCCTAAAGCAATCACTCTGTTCAAACTGATTGACTTAAGAGTTTTTATTCTTCAAAAATATTCCTGACTCTACAGCGTTCTAACAAATGTATCAATTTGTCCAGAAATAATACTGGATATATTCCCAATCTCGTAAATGTGCTTAACATCAACCTCAACAAAGATGTCAAAATCTGGGCTTAAACAAAATATACGCTTATATGAACTTTTAAATAATCACTAGAGGAAAAAAAAGTGCATTTAAAAGGTAATGGAAATTTGTTACGCTAAGAAAACAAAGGAATACATTGATTATGTGTTCAGCTCCTTCACACCAGTCAAGGTTATTCTCTGCAACTGAAAACACATGGATAAAGGGACACTTTTTTTGCAAAAAAATGTTTCACACTTAAGACTCTTGGGAAGACCAGGAAAGCACAAACCTCGGTCACAAGCACTCGCCTCTCTTTCAGATAAGGGGGCGGGGTGGGGGGGGGGACGACACACTTGCAAAACACCAAATTGTATCTGGCGCTGGGAACATCGCTAAATCGTTGGGTTAGTGAATTTACGTAAAGGGATGTTTGAAGTTTATTTTGTTTTTGTCCTCAACAACACAGACGAAGCACAACGAAACAAGGTGGGATCTGGGCTCCTTTTGAGATGATTTATTATTACTACTATTATTTTTGTCTTCTGCACTGACAGGAGACAAGTGGATTTTAAACCCAGGTGACCTTCGGGTCATTTTGGAGAGTGAAACAAGGAATATGATGATTGTTTACTGCCGCCCCGTTACCCCTCAGCGCTGCCCGGGTTGGGGGGGCGGGGGGCAGGGGCCGCGGAGGGCGGGTGATGCCAAACAAGTAAAGGGGGAAACTAACACACAGAACGGACGGGACGCCGGCCCCGGAGCGCTCCTGCGGGGGGAGCTCAGCAGCGCCGCGGGTCTCCCGCCGTCCGCTCTCGGTGCGCGCTTGTGCCTTCCCGCGCGGGGCTCCCTCCACCTCCACGCCCACCAGGGCTTGGGGCGCCCAGGCCGAGGCCTCGCGACCCCGCGCCCCGCCGCGCGGGGTAAGGGCTACGGGGCAGGGTGCGGGGCGCGCGGCTGCCGAGCCTGGCGGGGGCCGGGGCGGGGCGGGGCCCCCGGCGGGGCGGGGCGGGGCCGGGGCGGCCAGACGGGCGCGCCCGCCCGCCGCGCCGAGCATCCATCGCGCCTCCGCCAGACCCGGCCGCTCCGGGGGGCCCGTGGCGCCCTGGCTCCACAGGGAGCGGGAGGAGGGGGAGGAGGCGACAGGCTTTCGGGAAGCGTCTCCTTGGAGGGAGAGGCGGCGGCGGCGGCATTTACTAAAGAAGACGAAAAACAGCAGCTGCGCTTCGCCTCCAAGCGTCAGACTCGGACTTGGACACGCGCTCCCAGGAGCGAGAACTGACCTCCCGAGAGAGAACGCGCGGGAGGAAAGTGCAGGAAGGAGAGGTCCCTCCTCATCTTCCTCCGTCCAGCCCGCGGTCCCCCCCGGCCCCCCGCCCCGGGGAGGCCTGGCTGGCACCTGCGCCAGGCGTTTCCCAGCGCGCGCCCCCGGGTCCCGCTCGCTCGCCCCAGAACCGCGGCTCCGGACCTCGCCGCCGCCGAGCGGGGCGCATTCGCCCTCCCGCCCACCTTTGAAGCATCTCACTTCTGCACTGAAAGAATTCAGCCTCCTAGAATCAGAATCCTCTCCACGTACCCTGCACGCACAAGAGAAAAGCGAGCGAGCGAGCGAGCGAGGCGTTCTGGCTGCAGGAACCTCTCCCCCTAGTGATGCAGTTATTTATAGCTCAAACTCCTGCCGGGTCTGCGCGAGCCTGCGCGCCCGGCTTCGCCGCAGCGGTGCAAACTTTTCCTCGGGTCCCGCTCTTCCGGAGCGATCGGTGCAAGGCTCCAGGATCGAATGCTCCTAATCGCTAACGTTATGCGGGGAGTAGAACGTGCATTTTGGCGTGGAGGGCTGTGTGTTTCGGGCAGACGTCGGTGCATACGCTACCGCGTAACCGACAGCTCGGAGTCGTGGTTTTCTCCGAAAATTTCTCTGAATGGGTTCAGCGTCAGCACCGGTTGCAGATGTGGAAACGCGGGGAGGGGGCGGCGGGTGTCAGAAGGTCAGGCTGGCTCAAGAAGTAGGACAGGGCGTTGGGTTGGGGGGAGTGTGGTTTGAGTGAAAGAAGAGGGGTGCACGAAAGGAATGCAAAAAAAAAAAAAAGGGCAGCACTGAATCACTAAGTTTTCAGGGCAACCTGAAGCGAGAACCGGTATCGATCGGAGCCCCCCTCCCACCCACCCCCGCCCCGCATCACCACCGTGACCTAAATCTGATAACAGATTCCTCCAGCCTCCAGGAACAATTCATTATCAGTACTCTGTTGTTAAATACCGGGAAATCAACCTCAGGTGTGCAGTCTGGAAGACAAGGTGCGGGGAGCCGGGCGCGCGCGGGGGGCGGGGGGGGTGATGGAGATGGTGACATTGCTCAACAAGCAAGACATTTCCATTGAGAGGATTTATTTTTCCCCAGCTCCAACTACAGGCACCGAAAGGTATTTTACCTTGTCAGTGGTTCAAAGGAGAAGAAACAATAATGATGACGATGATGACCATATACACTGAGGCGTTATCTGGCCGCCCACGCGAAACCGGCTCCCTCCATCCCGAACCAGCCTTCAGGGTCCAGGTCCTCCGCAAGGTCTGACCAGTCAGGACACAACTGCCCGCCGGGCAGCTGCTGGGGGACTTGAAGTGGCCCGGGCGGCACCTCGTTGTCGGTTCCACGGCCCCAGCGCCCCCCTCCCCGCCTCCCCGGCCGGCCGAGCCCCGGGGCTCCGGGACCCCCGCGCGGCGCGCGCTGATCGGGGCTCGCACGGTCGCTCGCTCGCTCCAGCTCGGCGGCGTTATTGTTCCGCGCCGGCGGCCGAGCGCCCACCGCAGGCCCGCGCCGCCGCCTCCGACGCAGCGAGCGCTTCATCAGTCACCCGAGCGATCGGGGCTCACGCGAGCCGCGGCCCCGCTGGGAGGGCTCGGGCGCCGGCCGGCTGGCCCCGACTCGAGACGCGGCGCTCGCTCCCCAGCCTCCCACCAACTCCGGCCGCAGCTCACCCGCCGGAGGCGAACACCGGGAGGAGGAGGACGAGGAGGGGGAGGAGGGGGAGGAGGGGCAGGAGGAGAGGGCCAGCGCGGAGACCTGCCCCGCCCGCGATCCTAGGGAACCAGCCCGCCGGTGATGCCCCCGCGGCACCCCCACCTCGCCCCGCCGCTCCCCGCAGCTGCTCCCGCCCTCCGGACTGCCCGCGCCTGAAGCCCGCTCCCGTCGGGCGGGCGGCCCCGGGCCCCGGGCCCCGGGCTCCGGGCTCCGGGCCGAAGGCGCTTCGGAGCAGCCCAGCTCGCCGGGAGCCGCGGGAGCCGCGGGAGCCGCGGGAGCGGGGAGGGGGCGGGGAGCCGGCGGGGGAGGGTCGCCCGGCGCGGGAGGCGCGGCCGGCAGCCCCGCGGACCCGGCGGCTCGTGCAGGTAGACCGCTAAATAAATAAGTCAGAACAAACTTTGCTTTCCCATCGCCTTACCTTCCTTGGCAGCCTGCGCCTCCCCGGTGTGTGCAAAGCGGAGCAGCCAGATGTAGCACAAAATAATCCACGAAGGGTGCCGAGTTTGAAAAACCATGGTGCATGAGCAGGTTTTATTTTAGGTTTCAGTGGAGTCGCAGCTTTTTTTTTTTTTTTTTTTTTTTTTTTTTTTAAATGCTGTTTGCTCCGAAGTGGGTTCTTTTGTATTGCGCTTTTCGCATCGAATTCCCCTGCTCGATCTCCGGCCGGCTGCTCCACGTTTAGCTTGCTTGCTTGCTTGCTTGCTTTTTTTTTTTTTTTTTTTTTTTTTTTAATTTTTTTTTCTCCCCCCGCCCCTCCTGTTCGTTCGCACCGTGTTTGCTGCCTGCAAGTCTCCGACTGCAGACCGGCCGCTTGCTCCACACTCCAATAATATCAATTAGGGGGGAGGGGGCGGGGCTCCGAGCCGAGAGCCTCCGCCACTCGGGCTGATTGGCAGGCGCAGCCGGCCTGTCAGGCGGCGGTTCCCAGGGCCGGGGGGCGGGGCCCGGGGATAAGGCCGCCCCGGCCGCGGGGGCGGGCCTCGGGGCGCCGGCCAATCGGCGGCGAGCGGAGTCAGGTTGCGGGTCCAGGATTCCCTCCAGGCTCCGAGCTCCCAGCTTTCGCTAGATGCTCGGAAAGGGAGGACGCGGATGGCAGCCGCGGTGCGCGCTGCTGTGGGCGCTCGGCTTTTAGCAACCGCAGCTCGCGGGGAGCGGAATCAATCCGAGAATAAGGCTCCCAACTTAGAGTCCTGTGTATGTTCATATCACGGTACTCCTCGTGGTCTTTTAGGAACCAGAGGCAATGCCAGCCACCTCTCAGCTACCAAGCACGGAACCAGGAAAGTGAAATAAGCTGTGTCTTTGAGTAGAGTGCCTTCTACTTTTTTTTTTTTTTTTTTTTCTGTTACTCAAAACCTCCGCGAGTCGGGTAACTTTGTTCTTTTCATTTCTTGAAAGGTTTCCACTTTTCCTGTTTCTGTTACTCCACAGCAGTCAGCTCTAGGCACCACCCCGCACAGACCCTGGAAGAAGAAAAGTATCCAAATGTATCATGTTCAAACAGTGTTTCCAAGAGTTTGCAACAAGCTCTGGCAAAAGAAACAGAGGAAAAGGGAGTGGAGAAAGGAAGTCTTTTGTTTTAGGTGCCCTCTTCACCCGCCCCCCGCCCCCCCAGCCCTATCATCTCACAATAGTTTGTGGGGTGAAGTAGGACTCTAAGAACGTGTAGAAGGTTCCATGTCACATTTCTTATATGTTTTAATGTTTTTTGAGGTTTTCCTTGGATTGCCCCATTTTGAATGTTTCCCATTCCGTTGCATGAATTACACTTAATTTTAAAGAAGGTTACCACGCATTGAATTCATAAGGCAAGACCTCTTTAGCAAATCGATACATTCCAATAATCATCCAATTATATAATTACTATTACTCAATCTTTCAAGGGAAACTGAGAAGAAAAAGTATAACCAACATCTCCAGTTGAATTCATCCAATTAAAATAGCAAGGGCGACTGCGTAGAGAAATCCGTTTACCGTTAGGCAGTTTCGGACACTTTGCAATTCAAGAAGTGAGTAATGTAATAAGAGGAAGAACTTTAAAACCTTAATTGCCAAATCACCAATTTCAAAGGTCACAGCAGAGTAACTTGATCACATGTTTAAGATGAG
Source organism: Canis aureus (assembly GCF_053574225.1). Lineage (NCBI taxonomy): Eukaryota > Metazoa > Chordata > Mammalia > Carnivora > Canidae > Canis > Canis aureus. The sequence goes on along the minus strand of NC_135617.1, from coordinate 20,293,518 downwards.
CTCTGTGTTCTTGTCTCATATTTCTTCCTTAAAAAAAAAAAATCTGCCATTCATTCATGATTTGCCTTTATTTATGATAAACACAAAGTTTGATCTCGCCTAAAACTCCAAACTTTTCCTTCCCTTTCTATATAGAAATATAAAGTAAATTGAGTTGTTTCTGGTATTTGTAGCAAAGAACTCTCAGAGATGACAGATCCCCGGATTTTTAAGTTGTATTTTATGGTAAATTGTCTCCTGTAGTTTTAACTTGCCTAATGCAATTACAAAGAAGAAAGAAATGAAATTTCCTTCCCTAGCCTCTCTTTGCTTCTGTAGTTTATTTCTTAAATGTTACTTGTTCCTAGCCATTATGCCTATTAAATATTTCAGAAATTTTGTCTAAAAGCATCTTAAGTGCCCTTAAAAGGATGCATAGAAAATGTAAACTGCTTAATAGATTAACCTTGAAAAGAGACCCCCGCCCCCGCCCCCCCCCCCGGAAAAAAATGTAGAGTGTACTTGTTACAGAGAAAATCAAGTGGTATTTACACAAATAGATGCTTTAGAGTAAAAAATTGTAAAGTAAAACATAATTAAAAACATAAATCTCCACACATATGCTATAAAACTATTAATCTCAGAACCACAAACTCACAAATATTAAACCACTTCTAATAGTTAAAATAATTCTACAGGATTTCAGCACTTTCTCCAGGGTCTCATCCCCACTACTTACAATGACACCAAGGTAGCCTTTAAAGTTTAAAATATTCCTTTCATCTATTGAATGACTAATACTCAGTGATGTGAATACAAATAACTTTCCATTAAACCAGGAAACCAAAGAAGTAACATCCTTCACTCTGATGAGTGTAGGTGGTATAGGGAGTCCCCTTATTGTGTCCCTTCTGTCTGTCAGACACAGGGGCATGTGCAGCCTTGCTTTTATTTTTAGAGACAAGAGGCTTCACATTAAATGCACATGTGCCAGGCTGCTGACAGTTTTCCCTGCAGAATTGCATAGTGATACTCATTTTTAGGTTTACGAACCTTCTTTCTAGGTATTGATAAAGAAGTCAAAACATTTAAATAAAAGTGAATGACTTAGTCAACAAAAGAATGCTTATCGTGCAGTGTTATGCAGCATATATTTTAGTATAGGAATTGTTAATAGACAGTATTCAGGTAACAGAAAAGTACATAAACCTATTTGTACATGAAGCCCTTGAAATAAAAAATAATCAGTTCACGAAACTTTCACGTTTTAAAATAACATTTAATGGCGAATCTCGTTCTACCACGTTAGAAATGGTTTATTTTAGCTTCACATCTATGATTTTTGTTATTATCTCTATAGAAAATTCTAGAAAAGTAAAGGGTTGTGTGTATACAAAATGAGTTAGAAAAGAATTCATCTTCCTGAGCTATATGAAATGATGTATACAACCAACACATGTGAGCCAAAGCAGAAATTCTGAAACTATTTTTTTTTAATTTTTATGTATTAATTGTGCAGTGCAGTTGATGGAGTAGCCTATATATATTTAGCTCATTTGAAATAAATGGAAAAAAATAGAGCTACATCTTAACATTTCCATTTGCATGCCTTCTTTTGAAACATCTATCATAAATGTATAGTAGAAAGATGAAAATACCTATTTTTAGATGCAAGAAGATATGCCTAATTTTTCTGCACCATGTTATTTCCATCTAATTACTAATAATCACACATAACCATATATATATATATGAAAATAAATGTACAAATTCAAGACACACATTCCAAATGAGGATATAGCTGTTATCTCCTTTTAACATGCTTCAATACTCATATTCACCTCACTGCTTATCTCTGGGAGATATTCTATGACTTTAAGGAAGAAATAGTAACTTAGGAGTAAATCATAGTGACTTTGGGGAATTAGTTCCATGAATTTTCAAATAAAAAGCCATTTTGTGTGTGTGTATGTGCACGTGCATATAGTAAACAGGCCTTTAGAGGATAAAGTACAATCTGAGACTTCAGTATGTTACAAATCCAAGGCTGCCAAACTAAATAGTTAACAACAACAATGAAATCAAAGGGCTGTTTCTGAACCTACTACTTTTGCACTTACTGTCTAAATGCATTCACAGCTGGTAAATGTGAAAATGCAAGTTCATCACAGAAAAAGGGGTAATTTAAACTGAATTAGAAAAGGTACTGTGCAGAAGAAACTGATTATAAACAGAAAAGAAACATTATGTCTCTGTTAATAGATATTACAGAAAATTGGGTTCTCTATTTGTGATTTCAGTCAAAATGTAAACAATCTTTCCACTGTGCAGGAAAACCATTTACATATTTACATTAGCATGATTTATGTAGTATATATAAAATATTTATTTGCAGTCCAGTGTAAAAAAAGTACATAAGCTAGGTTCATAAAACACATAGTCATAATTTCACCTATTTTTCTAAGCTTCAGATTTAGCCAACGGTATAGGAAGTCAGAGGTCAGGAATCAAATTATAAGTCAAGACTGTATTTTGTATACAAAAGTTTATTCATTTCTGTAAGGTCAGATAAATAGATACTGCTATGAAAACAACAAATATAATTCTCTAACTGCAATTATTGAGTTGCTGTAAGACCACTTAACAGAATTAAAAAAAAAAAAAAGTTATATCAAAATTGTAAGAGTCCAGTTGAATTTGCTAAGGTGGTCACTCGGAAATTTTCTAATCATTTACAGTATTCAAAAGTGTTGAGTCAAATAACTTTTATTATTTGATATAATATTAAAAGAACTGCTAAGAGAAAGTGGCACATTATACTCACAATCACTTACCCCACGTTCAGTACTCTTGAGAATTTTTTTTTTTTAAATTTGATTTTGCCTGCAGAGGTTCTTCCTTTCTATTAGTTATATTTCATTTTGCCATAAATCGCCAGCGCTGATAGGAAGAACTAGCTTAAATTATGCAAATTACTTCTACATGCTTTCGTAGTTTCTCCTCTTGCAATCTTTTTAGCTCTTTGAAACCTTTGGATTTTAGGTGTCAAGGATATCTGCGATGATTCAGTGACCACCAGGGGGCACCAGGATCTCTGGGTGTTCTGGCCAATCAAGTCCACACGGAATGAAGACAAGGTAATTATGAAATTAAATATATAATTATATGTATTTATATCTATATAACGTGATATGTAATTAATATATATTTGCCCCATTGGCACTTTTGAGTTTCTTATTCTCTTTGTACCCGTGCCAGCCGACTGAAGGCCTTCATAAAAATTTGTGAGATGTTCTGTGACCTAGTTCAGTCTATAGAGACCAAGTTAACTGAAGGGGCTCCAAAAGTACCTTAGAAGGTGAATATCTTGCAGGAAAGCTCTCTCCAGTTTTTTAAAGCTTAACATCTGAGGGACTCTGAGTCCCTAGATAGACCTTAGATATTCTCTTTCTTATTCTCCACCCACTTAACTCCCAAAAGTCTTTTTTACCTGGGAAATAGTACCAGGCTGAGATTGAGTATTCTCTTGAACTTGATGGTTCTGAGCTTTAAGGATCCTGTGAAGTTCTTAGAACTCTCTAGCTTAAGGGGCATTTTAGAGACTACTTCTTACCATAGCCTTCTGCCATGGTTAATACTAAAAATGAAATTCTATCAAAATCTGCCTGGCTACTCTCTCAAGGAGGTATAAGAAAAGGTCTGAACAGTAGGAATTTCTATGTATCAAAGTAATTTAGGAATAGATTTTATAGGTTCAGAGAGAAAATAGATTTGAAGAGTATCTCCAACCTATAAACTTATAAAACTGCAGGTACTCTCTGCACTAAGAATGAAGTTCTGTATACTGCCAAAGGTGGTGACTTCTACTAACCCCTTGACCTGATATGCAGTGTTGTTCCCTATGAAGAAAGTGAGCAAATTTGTATAAGACAAAGATCCTCCTGGGAGGAGAGGTATCATAAGTCCCCATCCCAATCTGGGTGTTTCAACAATATTAGAAGTTCTGAAATATTAGGATGGTTCTGACTATTTAAAAAAAATGATCTAGAGAACCTCAAAGAAGTACCCATTGTGAGGGAAAGATAATTCTAGGCTCAATATTTGCTAGGTGAAGTGTCATATACCTGACGGTCAAAAGCTCTCTGAACCCAGCAACTTGGATCTGTAAGTAAGAATGAACTAAAAGAGCTGTACTGTTGTAGCTCAAATGTGAAATAACATAGCTGAGAAAGGAACTATAAAGTAAGGCATCACTAGCAATTCTCTATAAAGCCAGGTTTCAAAAGTTACACAGTAAAGCAGTAATGAAAATAAAATGGACTTAGGACGCCTGGGTGGCTCAGCGCTTCAGCGTCTGCCTTTGGCTCAGGGCGTGATCCTGGAGTCCCGGGATCGAGTCCCACATCCAACTCCCTGCATGGAGCCTGCTTCTCCCTCTGCCTGTGTCTCTGCCTTGCCTCTCTTTCTGTGTCTCTCATGAGTAAATAAGTAAAATCTTTAAAAAAAAAAAAAAAGGAAAGAAAATGGACTGAACATACTACTCATTTGGAAAAAAATCTGAACCCTTTGTACTGAGTGTACTTCTAGGAGTTCTTAGTTATGGAGAGGAGAAAGCCTCAAGAAGGAGATGCAGGATTTCCTATTTAGTCCTATTTAGTTTATCCCTTAAAAGGGATATGACTATATTTCTTCCTAATGATATGGATCAAATTGATTACAGATTCATAATCTAACTAGCATAATATCTCAGAAGGAGAATACTAACAAAAACCTCAATTAAGAATAGGATTTGGGGGCACCTGGCTGGTTCAGTTAGTGAAGCATGGGATTCCTGATCTTGGGGTTGTGTGTTCAAGCCCCACATTGGGTCTCAGCTTACTAAAAAAAAAAAAAAAAATAGAATGTTCAAGTATTTATTGTATAGTTAGAAAGACATCAAAGGAGCATATGCAGGTGAATAAAGCTTAGCCCAATACTCCAGAGACCAAATATCATCAGCAGGATTCCTTTGTGACTCATATTTCCTTTTAGAATCAAGGAGATCATATGTTTAGAGAAATAGGTAACTAGCCAGTTTTCCTCAGTGTTGATTTCAGTCATGTCAACAGTGATGATGTCTTCATAATCACAGTATTGACATAAACTGCAAGATGATTCAGTGTACAATACGATTTTATCATCTGGCTTACCCAAGATTGTTTCATTTTCCCCTGTCTGCACTCAGATCAGATAGAAAATTTTCATGAAAATTTGCACTCCATCTCAGATTCTATGGGGTTATTATTATCATTGTTTGGTTTTATAGATGCATTGCTTTAGCTAAAGCTATAGAGTTAACCTGGCACATTCTTCAGTTGATTTTAGATTGATGAAATGACTGAGGTCAATCTCAGTTTAATTAAGTATTTTAATATCTGATAGTCACTCTCTTGTCAGTCTTTTAACAGGCAAGCTCCGGTGGCAAAGTCTGTAAAACTAAAGATGTGAAAAGCATGGCAGAAGGTTGCTTCATTTAAGGATAGACAAGAACCATAAAAGACAAAACCTCCTTTATCTACCTCACAAGTATAGGAATAGAATAAATTATCCTACAATCCAATAAAGAAGGCCAGGACTCCTTATGAGAGTATTTTCAGATCTCAACAGGGATTTAAAGTTTCTTTTTTTAAAAAAATATTTTATTTATTTATTCATGAGCGACAGAGAGAGAGAGGCAGAGACACAGGCTGGGGGAGAAACAGGCTCCATGCAGGGAGCCTGATGTGGGGCTTGATCCTGGGTCTCCAGGATCACACCCTGGGCTGAAGGCGGCGCTAAACCACTGAGCCACCCGGGCTGCCTGAGATTCAATGTTTCTATACTATCAAAAATCTCTCTTCATTTTAACAATTTATATTTACATATATTTTTGAATTAAGCTTTTGAGGAAATAATTACCTTCTAAGTTTGAATAAAGATATATTATAATAACATACATGTCTCCAGGTACTTTTGGGAAACTGTCCAGTACATCATCACATTTTAGCTAAAAAATAGTTGCATCCATTTTACAGAATAATAGCTATGACTCAATTGGTTGTATTTGTTCTCAAGGCTATACAACAGGATGGTAAAGATACTGAATAAAACAGGGAAAAATGCAGTTACAAGCTTAGAATTAATGTTAGAGTTCTATGTATTCAAATATCTCAAAATGAGTATTTTAAAAATTTTACTCTATAATCACCATTTAAATGTCTTTTATTTTATTTTATTATTATTGGGGGCGGGGTGCAGTGCAGGGAGGAGAAGAGAGAGAGGGAGAGAATCTTAAGCAAGCTCCACACCCAACACAGGGCTAGATCTCACAACCCTGAGATCATGACCCGAGCAGAAATCAAGAGTCAGACACTTAACCAACTGAACCACCCAGGTAAACCATTCATTTAAATGTCTTTAATAAAGTTTAGGACTTCAAAAAAATAGATTCATTTTTGACCAGATAATGAAAGTATAAATTTTATATAAATTTTGCTGTTGGAGATATGTGTGTATATCTATATCTATATCTATCTATATCTGTGTCTATATGTATCTATATATAAAGATCTTTAAAGTTCTATATGAAATTTAGCTATAATGGTATATATTTTTGTATAATTGTGAAAATATATAATTTTGATTTTCTCATATTTTATTGTTTATTGTGAAATATACTCTGTTAATAATATCTGTTATTCAAAATTAAAATGTTTTCAGGTTATTCTTATAAGGCATATGTCCCATTGTTAAGAGTAATGCTTTTCCTATCACATTTACTTATTTAAACATAAATAATAGGAATAATGAACACAGATCCAGAAATATTCACTATTCAGATACACATATGATGCACCATTTCTAAGGTTTGCTTGACTCACAGTCTTTGTATATTTCTCTATACCTAGTAGAAACCAGTAGACTTTCACCTTTGTCTCTATCCTAACTAAGCCTAGTCTTCAGAAGCAGAATTCAAGGAGAATGAGTTAAACACTCAGAGAACCTATGTTTCATTCTTGAATCAAGGCCTATATCTGGTTTTCTAAATCTGGTATTCAAATCCCTGTCTTAGCCCCTAAGTGTGAGTCCCTTCCCACTACCCATCCCTCTAATGGGATTCCTGTTCTAAAACCTAGCCCTATGACTTAGGCCTCTTAGACTTTTCTCATTACTGGTTATGATGTGAACGATCTGCCATCTGCCTCTGTGCTAACTGCTCTTCAGTGCCTTTTTTATTTTTTTTTTTCCTCCTGCCACCTGCTATACTTTTCTGAATCTGTCTTATCTCTACTATTTATATGTAATATCTCTACTATTTATATGTAGTACCATTTTTCCCATCAAATTTTTATTAATTGTCCAGTAAATACCATCTGCCTTTCTAGAGCCCTTAATCACCTGCAGATTTAGGTATTTCATTTATCAAGCCTAGGTGTACCTTATTTCAGCCCTGACCCTTTCTACTATCATATTTTTTTCTACATTTAGCCTGCAATGTCTTTGCCACATCATGAGATGCCATAGAATGTATTATTCCTCTGATTATCAAAAGTCATGTTGTAATTACTATACTTAGTAGAATAAGGCCTGGTTTTAGAATTACCTCTTCCTTTTGTCGTCTCTTCCTTTTGTCCTTCTTACTCTCTCTTTTGCTCCTTCCCTCCTTTATTTCCTCTTTCCCTTCATTCATCACATTTTACAAAGCACTTCCAATTATTTAGCCTTTGGCTAGGTATTGGTATGCAAAAATAAAGAGGAAATAATCCTCCTGGTACATGACAGAAATAAACACAATTCAGAAATTAAAAGTGCCTTTTAAATGACAGAGGTGGTCTGTTAGATGTGCTTAGAGCAATAAATCAGACTGGGAGAGCATTCTAGAAGGGACTGGCATTTTAGATTAATTTGGGGTTGCACAGACCTGGTCAGATAAAATAAAGGCAATAGGGGAAAGGTAATTTCATACAGCAGAGATAATATTCAGGGAGTGTATAAGTTATAGTTTACTGAGGAAACAGAAACCACTCTAGATATTTTAAGCTGAGGTAATTTAACTTAAATGACCTTGAAAGTAGATCTTATGATGTGTGAGTTAGGAAATGAATCCTCCCTGAGTTGAGCTTTGAGATGACCACAGTCCCAACTGGCATTTTGACTGCAGCTGGTGAGAGACCCTTTAGCTAGAGGATCCAAACAAATGTCACAGGATTCCTGACCCAGAGGAACTGGGATAATAAATGTTAGTTGTGTTAAGCAGATGACTTTTGGGCTAACTTATTATGCAATTATATGAAACTAATACAAAAACTTACACAAATTGTTGTGAGCACCTAATTTCCAAAATGAATCTCTTCAACTTAAAATGCCTAGGTTAGTTTCTCTTTTCTCAAATCATCTATCAGATCACCTAGGTATGAGGGTTGAGTTGCTCCATATAGTAACCAACACTTAATATTTTCCACATTTTTATTTTAGCCATTCTATGCAGTGATATCATACTGTGGTTACAATTTTCATTTATCTGATGACTATTCAAGTTGAATACTCCTTTATATGTTTACTGGCCATCAGAATATTATCATTTGTGAAGGGTCCATTTTTAAAAAATTGTACTTTTATTCTGAGTTGTCCTTTTGTTAGAGATTGTAGGAATTTTTCAGATATACAGATAGGCATCATTTGTCAGATACATATGTCTTGCCGTACTTTGTGGTTTGCCTTTCACTCTGTTCGTGACATCTTTTGATAAAAAGTTCTTCATTTTATTTTATTATTTTAAGTTAGCTCTACACCCAGCATGGGGCTTGAACTTACAACCCCGAGATAAAGAGTCACATACTGTACTGACTGACCCAACTAGGCATCCCCAAATTTCTTCATTTTAATATGGTCCAATTAATCATTATTTTCTTCTGTGATAGGTAATTTTAGCATTCTGTTCAAGAAATCTTGGCCTAATTCAAGGTCACAAAGATAGTTCTGTTTTCCTCTAAAATAAATATTGTTTTACCTTTTATATTTGGATCTTCAATCCATCTGGAATTGATTTTATTTATGGTGAGAGTTAGGGATCAAGTTGTATTTTCTTTCCCATTTACTATTCAATGAACCCAGCATCACATTTGAGAAGACCAACTTTTCTGTATTGCAGTGCAATAGAGCTTGGGTCATAGATCCAGTGTATGACTGTGTGTAGAAGAGCCTACTACGTTGTTGTTGTTGTTGTTGTTGTTGTTGTTTTTAAGATTTTATTTATTTATTCATGAGAGACACAGAGAGAGAGAGGCAGAGACACAGGCAGAGGGAAAAGGAGGCTCCATGCAGGAAGCCTGGTATGGGACTCAATTCTGTGTCTCCAGGATCGTGCCCTGGGCTGAAGGCAGATGCTCAACCGCTGAGCCACCTAGGCATCCCCCAATCCTACTAAGTTTTTAAGGAAATTCTATTGTCAGAAAAAATGTGCTAGTCAGAAATCTGCATATTTATCTATTTGTGTAAGAGAGAGAAATGTGCTGTTTGAAATCCTATGCCATCACATACAGCTCTACAAAGATCCCAATTTTGTTAATAGGACTTCAAAAAATCTTACTCTATATTTTGAGACACTGTCTAGTTATTATCTATTTTAAGTTTCCCTTGATCCTTGGAAAATGTATTGCTTGATGTAGACAAGCCCACAGATGTTTTATCTTGCTCCCATTTCACTGGATAGGAAGTAGCAAGCAGTGCCATGAATGATATTATGAATCATGGCCGGGACAGAAAAGCTTTTAACAGTATGTCCATCAACTTTTTCCAAGATAAAAGAGATCCAGGAGCCATGTATTCCTGCAGCTTCCTGTTCTTGCACTTCTTGCATTATCCAACCTGGGATAGAGCACAAGCTGAAAGTGATTGTAAATTAAGTGATTAAAGTAACTTCGAAATTTAGGTATAAAATACAGCATTTAAGTTTAAAATACATTACCTATCTCCTATAATTTTTGTATTATTCTGTTAACTGAGGTCTGTGCTTCTGGCACTGAGGGAACACTTGCCAGAGGGATCTTTCTATTTATCTTATTTATTTGTTTGTTTGTTTTGGTTGGTTCACATCTCTTTAATGAGATCAAAGAAAGACTCCTGTGTGTGTTTGGTGGGGTAGACTTAATACAGTCCCCCGAACACTGCCACTTTCCTCAGTACTTCACCCCTTCCAGGCAGATTCTAAGAGGGCAGGGAGAGGCCAAGGAGAGCTCAGGATTTGGGACCAGGGCTGTTTCTAGTGGGCAAGTAATGGACCCACGGTCCTAAAACTGTTCTATTTATTTATTTATTTATTTATTTATTTATTTATTTATTTAAAAGATTTAATTGATGAATTTATTTATTTAGAGAGAGAGCATCTGAAACAGACTCCACACAGAGCATGCCTGTGGGGCTCAATTTCACAACCAAGATTATGACCTCAACTAAAACCAATGAACCACCCAGGTGCCCCGTGGGATTCTTTTAAAAACTTATATCAGAACACACCACTCTTCCACTGGAAACTCTCCAGTGGGTCCCATCTCACTTGGTGGTAAAACTCAAGTTCACTGATAAAAATAAAAGGCCTAACAATCCACCAATCTAGGATGTATCTGACTCCCCCTGTCTTGCCTCTTTCCCCCTTCTTACTTTTTCCATGACACTGACATCTTGCTTTTCTCATAAGCCAGGCAAACTTCAACATCTGGGCATTCAGATTCCCTGTGTCCTCTGCCTGGCATGTAATTCCTCTAGACATTTACATAAATCATTCCTTCACCTCCTACAGTTTTACTCAATCATCTCTTCTCTCAAAGGTTTCCCTTGGGCTTCTCTATCCCTTTTGTTTTTTTTCACAGATTTTATCACATCTCAATATATCATAGCTTTACTTACCTTGTACATTGTCCTTCTCTCCAAACTAGAATGAGGACTCATAAGGATGAGGGATTTTTAAATTCTATATCCCTGGTGCCTAGAACAGTGCCTGCACACATATACCAGCTACTTAATTGTTAAATAAATGAATGGTTTTCAATTAGTTTGACCATGTGTTTTATAATTAGCTTTATAAAGCTATTTCTAGAGAAATGTTTTATGAGGACATTTCTTGCAGTTTAGATTACTTGGAGGCAAGATTTTTGGCAATGCCACTGGTAATAACAATTCAAATCTTTAAAGAGCATTAGAGTAGCTAATATATAAAATTCAACAGAGGGAACAACATATCAGAGGATATATATTCATTTTAAAGAGGGCTATAACTATTAAAATACAGCAGATAATTATTAGGGAAATAAGGAAGAATTAAGCAAAATAAGTTCTCTTTCTAATGCTTAGTCTAAAAAAAATCATTTCTGAGAGTTCAGGAAGATCTAGGTGGGAAAGTTCATCCTACCTACAGTTTACCTACTTAGAAATGAAATGTGATAATAAAGTACATGAAAAAGTATTATTCACTAAAACACAAGTTTCTTAAAAGTAAGTTATATAAAAGCTGTAGAGCAATTCTTTATATGATGACTAGAACTACCTTGAAAATGTATGCAAATCATGTGTAAAACTTTATTTTCTTGGGAGGGAGGTTAGTTTCCCAAATCTAATTGTCTAATTGTCCCAAATCTAATCCAAGCTGAAAAAAAAAAAAAAAAAAAAAAACAGAAGCCAAATTTAGATCAATGATTTTCATATCTGGTAACACATTAAAATCATCTAGGAAGCTTTTTTAAAATTATTAACATAAGGGCCTCATTATAAGCAGTTTGATCTAATGTAGTGTAGGGTATAGGCACTAGTTTTTTTTAGCTCCTTGGGTGATTCTATTGTATATTCAGAACTAAAAATAATGGTTCTAGAGGAGCTCTGTTGAATAGACATATAATGTAAGCCATATGTAATTTAAAATTTTGTAGTTGCCATATTAAAAATATTAAAAAACAATAGGTTAAGGAAAATGTTGCTCAAAGGGTAATAAATTTCCAGCTATAAGATGAATATGTTCTGGGGATCTAATATATAGCATGATGACTATAATTAACAATACTGTATTATATACTTGTAAGTTGTTAAGAGAGTAGATCTCAAGTGATCTCAACACAAAGCAAAAAAAAAAATTGTAACTTAGTGAAGTGATGGATGTTAATTAAACTTATTATGGTAAACATTTTGCAATATGTATATCAAATCATCTTGTTATATACCTTAAACTTATGCAATGTCATATGTCAGTTCTATCTTAATAGAGCTGGAAAGAATTTTAAATAAATATTGAAACTCATTTTATAAATACATTCTACTTAACATAATACATAAAAAATATTATAATTTCAGCATGTGTCACTGGCCACATTTCAAGTGTTCGATAGTTACATGTGGCTAGTGGCTAGCCTATTGGATACAGTATGAATAAGAATCACCTAAATATTTTATTAAGATCGCTTCCTCAGAGTTTCTGAACCAGTAGGTCTAGGCTGGGACCTGAGAATTTACATGACTAATGGGTTTTCAAGTGATATTTTGCTTCTGATTTGGGGATCACACCATGAAAACCACTGCTTTGAAACAATGGCTTTTAATGTTGACTGTTATTGGAATCCCTTAGGAAATTTTTAACATGATACTACACCTAGAGGTTCTGACGTAACTGATCTGAGATGAGGCCTGGGCTTGGTTTTTTAAATAGATTGTTAGGTGATATTTTTAAACTTTTTATTTTTAAATAACTATAGCTTCACAGATGTTACAGAAAGTGTACAGAGAGGGACTATATGCCATTCATCCAGTTTCCTTTGATATCAATACTTTGAGCAACTATTGTAAATATTAAAGCTGTAAAGTTGACACTGGTCTAATACATGGAGCATATTCAGGCATCATCCGTTTTACGCATATATGTGTGTTTGTGTTTATGCAATTTTATTCCATGTGTAGATTCCTGTAGCCACCACTGTAATCTACATACAGAATTGTTATATCAACACAAAGATTCCACATGCTCCCTGTTTATAGTCACAGCCCCTCCCGTCAGCATTTCTAACTATGGCAACCACTAATACTTTCTCCATCTCTATCATTTTGTTATTTCAATAATGTACAAATGGAAGCATACAGTCTAGAACCTTCTGAGACTGGCTTTTTAACTCAGCATGATATGTGTGAGGTTCATCCAATTTGTTGAATGTATCAATGGTTCATTCTCTTTTTGATGAGTAGCATTCAATTATATGAATGTACCACCGTTTATTTACCCATTCATCTCCTGGAGGACATTTGGATTGTTTCTAGATTTTAACCATTACAGATAAAACTATGAATGTTCATGTATGGGTCTTTGTATCTTCATAAGCTTCCATTTCTCTAGAATAAATACCCAAAATTACAACTATTGGATTATATGGTTAAGTACAAGCTCCATAAAAAAAGTGCAACTGCTAAAATCTTTTTCAAAGTAATCATTTTACATTATGATTAGCATGCATGAGTGATCAAATTTTGTACATCATTGCCAGCATTTGGTGTTATCACTTTAAAAAAAATATTCAATTAGAAATGTAGTGATAGCTCATTGTGGTTTTAATTTGCATTTTACTAGCATCTAATGAGACTGAATATTCTCTTATGTGCTTTTCTGCCATCTATATATCCTCTTTGATGAAATGACTCTATATATTTTGTCTATTTTATAGTTAAATCATTTGGGTTTTTAGTTTTTGTACTGTTGAGTTTTGAGGTTTTTGTATATTCTAGTTACTGAACCTTTTATAGATATGTGCTTTATAAATATCATCTCTCAGGCTGTAGCTTGTTTTTTTATCCTCTCCACAAGGTCTTTAACAAGGAAAAAGGTTTTAATTTTGGTGAGGTCCAATTTATTGATTTTTTTTCTTTTATAAATTGTGTATTTATTATCAAGGCTAAAATCTCTTTGCTTGCCCTAAGAAAGACTTAGGACTTTCTTCTATGTTTTTCATTGTGTGTGTGTGTGTGTGTGTGTGTGTGTGTGTGTGTTTCTAAAAGTTTGAAAGATCTACATATTATATTTAAAACTGTTGGGATGCCTGGGTGGCTCGGTGGTTGCGTGCCTATCTTCGGCCCACGGCGTGATCCTGGTGTCCCAGGATCGAGTTCCATATCGGGTTCCCTGCATGGAGCCAGCTTCTCTCTCTGCCTATATGTCTTTGTGTCTCTGATGAATAAATAAATAAAATCTTAAAAAAAATAAAAATGTGATCCTTTGAATTTAATGTTCTCTTATAAGGTGGAAGATTTAGGTAAAGTTTCATTTTAGGGGTCTATGCTCCAATTGCTCCCACACTACTTATTGATAATACTTCCCCAGCAAAGTCTGAAAACCATTGTGAACTGTCAGATTATTACCCTTACATCTACCACACCTGTTCTAGTGCATTCTGTAAGTTATTTAGAAGTATCTTTCAAGTGTCTCAGGTTCCAAATTCACTGAAACATCTGGGGTTTGGCTAATTCAAGTATTTTAAGTTGAGGTTCAGTTTTATAAATACATTTCTTCACTTTCTTCTCCATGTCTCCTTCTTCCTTCTTATACTCTTCCTCCTCCCCTCCTTTTTATTCCTCTTCCATTTCTCCTCTTCTTTCTCCTTCTCATAGCAAGATGAGGTTGCAGATACTGGGATATAGCAATGAACAAATCATACTTGTCTTCATGGAATTTATACTCTGCATGAATGAGACATAATGTGAACTAAAAGCAATGTAATTTTAGTAATAAGTATTTAGAAACTAGTAAATGTTAGTAATATAATAAAGTTTATTAGAAGAAAAGACTACTATAAATCAAGATGTAAGCAAAATCCTTTTTTAAGAAGTACTATTTAAGCTGAATTTTGAATTAATGAGATGGAAGGAGGCAGAGAAAAACCTGGGGAAAGGGCTTTTCAGGTTGAAGGAATGGTTGGAACGAAGGCTTTAAGTTGTCATTGAAACCGATCCTTTTTTGGGACACCTGGGTGGCTGAGTGGTTGAGCATCTGTTTTTGGCTCAGGTCATGATCCCAGGACCCTGGGATCAAGTCCCACATTAGGGTCCCCACAGGGAGCCTGCTTCTCCCTTTGCCTATTCTCTCTCATGAATAAATAAATAAAATCTTAAAAATAAAAAAAAAATGATCCCTTTGAAGAACACACAAGGTCAGTATGGCTGAAGTTGGAGAAGACAGTTTGATTCTATTTTGGAGTTGGTTGAAAGAGGCCAAATCATACGCATTCTTCTAGGCATAGGTAAGAAGTTTTTATTTTACTGTCATTCCATGGGTCGATGGTGGTTGGTTATAAATAGAGAAGTAATGCGGGCACATTGTATTTTTTTAAAGATTTTATTTCTTTATTTGTTTATTCATGAGAGACACAGAGAGAAGCAGAGACATAGACAGAGGGAGAAACAGGCTCCTCACAGGGAGCCCAATGACCAGGATTGGGTCTGGGATCCCCAGACCAGGATCACACCCTGAGCCAAAGGCAGATGCTCAACCGCTGAGCCACCCAGGCGTCCCAGTGCACACATTTTAAAATGATCACCTTGACTAATAAGTCTAACAAAATAGTCAAAGGACTCTTGGAGAATTCTCAGTAAGAGATGATGGTGGTGTGGACCAGGGTAGTAACAGTGGGGATAGAGAGAGGTACTTGGATTCCAACTACATTTTGGAGTTGGGTGAAAAGATTTGTACATATAATAAATATATGTAGTGACCATAAGAGAAGAATAAAAGGTAAATTCAATGATATGAGAGATTGGCTAAATAATGTTATAGTTTACTGAGATGGGTAAAAACTGGTGGAAAATAAATCTGTGAAGTGTTGAGTATCCTACGTCTATTTTGCGCTTGGCTAATTCTGAGATGCTTACAATATATCCAAGTTGAGATGCTAAGTAGTCAAATGGACATACAAATCTGGAGGTCAAGGGAAAGGTCAGATACAAACACATGCATTTGTCATATAGTAATTAAAGCCTCAGATCTTGATGAAATCGCATAGAGTGAGAATGTAGATATAGAAGAGGATATATAAGGATCCCAATATACAGGAGTTGTAAAGGAGTAAAAGTGAGGAATGTTGTGGGATCATTGAGTGCAATGATCAAGAAAGAATTCTTGAGATGTTTTACAGGGCAACTTAGTAAGTTTATTTAAGTAGCACAGGGACAAGACCCGTGGGTAGAAACAGCTGTGCTTTTGCTGTACAAAGCTGGTGGTTATATGCTTAGTGCTCAAGGAGGAGGGAACATGCAGGAAGTATTAAATCATAAACATTTTCCTCAAATTTCTACTCATAAAACAAAATTTTTTAAAGATTTTATTTATTTATTCATGAGAGACACACAGAGAGAGGCAGAGAGACACAGGCAGATGGAGAAGCAGGCTCCATGCAGGGAGCCTGATGTGGGACTCGGTCCCGGGTCTCCAGGACCTGGCCTGGGCTCAAGGCGGCACTAAACCGCTGAGCCACCTGGGCTGCTCTCATAAAACAAATTTTGCAAGATTTCACTGATGTTTATCATTCATTTTGATATTAACTATGGATGAAATTTGCAGTCTGTCATGAGACCCTTTAAGAATGTGGCAACCCCGGGACACTTGGGTGGCTCAGGCATTTGAGTTTCTGCCTTGGCTCAGGTCATGAGCTCAGGGTCCTGGGATCAAGCCCTGCATTGGGCTCCCTGCTCAGTGGAGAGCCTGCTTCTCCCTTTCCCTCTGCTACTTTCCCTGCTTGTGCTCGCTCTCTCCCCCTCTCTCTCTCTGTCAAATAAATAAAATCTTAAAAAAATATAACTTAGCAACCAGCACTTACTTGATTGTTATTGAAACTATGCAGGCTATTGGTCAGTCTTCTAGGCTTAAGGTGAACCTTTTTCTTCTTCTATCCCTCATAAAGGAAGCCAAGTAAACTGGAGTACGGTATGGAAATGTCTTTCAGGAAGTGGTCAGTTCTGCCAAATACTGACAAGAGGTCAAGCATAAGGAGTATTTGATTAAGATAGAGAAGTGCTCATGGACTTTATGTACGTGTACTTTATGGTGATGGAAATATGATGGCAGAAATTTATGTTTCTCTGGTCCTACAGTCTGAAGAAAAGATAGAAGCAAAATTTGAGAAGTTTTTTCATAATAAGTTTTGCAATATTGTGGCACATACAGGGTTGAAAAGTGAAAGCAAAATAACTTAAAGCTAGATGAAAACTTACTGACTCATTCAGGAATTGATGAGTTCAGGCTGATTTTAAGTCTATCTGAGGCTGGGGAATCAATCATTTCCAAGGCTCTCTTTCTGACTGTGTCTTTAATTCTCCACCACTCCCTCCCACCTCTGGCTTTATTGGGTGAACTTGTTTCTGGGAGGGGTACATTCTCTGGAGGTTCTAGGACATAGGTGGGGAGAGGACATCGCAGGGAGGTAGGGGCTCTGTAGGAGTAGATTGGGACAATAACCAGGATTATGTAGGTTGCAATTAATTCAACAAACACATTTTCAACTTTTCCTTACTTCCATCTATGATATAGTCTATTGAAGAGTTGACTGTATCCTCATCATGTACATAAAAATGTTCATATGTATGTTCACACAATCATGTGTGACATATAAATGCATATTTATGTATGTGTATAATATATATATATACACACACTCATGAGCACACAAATAAATGACTTATAATAAGTTTTTAATTTTTAAAAATTGAAATACAGTGTTTCTAAAAAGTAGATGGTCCTGTTGATCTAGTAGTTTCCTGAACTGCCTCTGCAAAGTACTGGGCACTATTTGTTTGTTTGTTTGTTTTAATATGAAGCAATTAAGGGAACATATTCATGGGCAAAATCTGAGATTTGTTTAAGGAGAGTGTGTATCTTCGTGATGTAAATCTAGCTTTAGTCTTTTTTTTTTTTGAGATTTTATTGATTTACTCATGAGAGACATACACACACAGAGAGAGAGAGAGACAGACAGAGAGAGAGAAAGGCAGAGACACAGGTAGAGGAGAAGCAGGCTCCATGCAGGGAGCCCGATGTGGGACTCGATCCAGGTCTCCAGGATCACGCCTTGGGCTAAAGGCAGGCGCCAAGCCGCTGAGCCACCCGGACTGCCCTAGCTTTAGTCCTTTATGCTCAAACTATCCTCATAATAGACTGTATTATGTATAGCATGTACTTGATCACTATTTTCAATATGTAGAACAAATTTTCAAAGAAAAGAGGTCAAAAGATAACCCACTAAAAGAAAAGTAGATTTAAAAGGGAAAACATAGTGTTACTTTAACTTGCATTAAGCCTAACTCCTAGGTCCTAATTCAGTTGTTCATGAGATGTAAAATGATCAAATGCCACTGACACACTCCCTTTGCATCTACTGCAACAAGGCAGAAGCTCCTTGCAAGGAAAACATCTTGAAAGGAAGAATATGAGACTAGAGTTCCCAACAGAGTTCCCTGTCAGAGTTTGATGGAATAAGACCCTTTTAGCTTACTACAGAGACTTATGCCTTGACAGAAGTCATATATATGTGTGTGTGTATAATATATGTGTATGTATATAAAATATATGGGTACATGTGTATATATGTATATTCATACATGTATGTGTACATGTATATGCACACACGTGTATATATATATATATGTGCAGCTGATCAGAGAAATACACTCCACATACTTGTAACAGATTAACTTGTTCTTTATACCCAGAGCTACCCATAAACAAATTCTCTCTGCACGTTGCAGATCCCACAACTTATCAATTATTTTTAATAACCTTGTCTAAACTCAGTAGGGCAGGTGAATATAGTTGCAAAATGCTATCCATATATCATTGTCTTTCAAAGACAAAACTACTTTTAAAGAAAAGGAATTATTAAAGCAATCATGATCTACCATGTGTGCTATATATGGACAGACTGGGGAAACAAGTAGGTTTCCAGGGTAGATTTCTTGGTACTATGTGTGATGGTTTTATCCATTCAAAGAAGGTTTCCATATAACAGCTCTCTTTTTGTCTCTTCTTCAGGTATAGGTTCTAGCATCATATAACCTCAAATAGTGCTCATTAAATTTTCTGAGCACCTGCTCTATTCCCTCTGTTTCCATCATACAAAAGTTGATAATGAATTCTCTATTCCATCTCACCATTTGCTTTCATCCATTTTTCTCAAAGGTTTTCAATAAGTATAGCTTCAATAACTCAGGCCTGACTAAGTTCTAAGACCGCACTGTTAGAAAAATTGTATGAAAGGGAAAGAATTGATGGTACCTATTCACTAATTGAATGTGATTTTTGTAATAAGTCCAGCTCTTAGTTCCAGACATATATCGTGGAAATAAATACTATCCAGGGAACACTATCAAAAAGGTTATTACAGCCTTACTCTGGGGTACATTATTAAATAATACATAATGATATACACATGCGTATCTAGGGTCAAATCCCAGTCCCATTCTTATATGCTTTGTGATTTAGGGCAGGTCTCTTCTAGCTGTTGAGTATCAGTTTTCTCATCTGTCTGGCAGAGATGAAAATATGCGTCTCACAGAGTAATTTTAATGACTCAAAATTATGAATATAGCTCACTTAGTGCTTTGCAGTCAAATTTTACAATTAACCTTTTAAGCAAAAACATTTTATTAGTCTTTAACAAAACACATTTATAGGTAATTATATATGAAATCTGTGTATATATTTTATATATATAAAATTGTGGACCTGTTGTGGACTACTTAGCAGCCTAATTGATAATGGAGAAAATTGCTAAATGTGTCCTGGTTCCTTTGCCCAGTCTTTGACTCTATCCCAACATTCCTACTAAGTGCCTCACCCTCTCCAGTCTCCTCTGTCTCTTACTTGGAACAAGTTACAGATCTCTGCCATGCTGGACCCCTCATATATCTGGGGTAGGTTTGAGGAGCCCAAAACCCTGAATGCTTCTGCAGAGTGAACACAGTATCAGTCTGTGCCACTCTGCCCCAATCTCCTGGCAACCTGGTACTAATTAAATTAAAAACACTAAGTTACCTCCCACTTCTACATGAGTAACTCTCCTCTGCTTACTTGCCTCTTTTCCATGAAGGAAAAAGCTTTCTGCTCCACTAGGC
This sequence comes from Canis aureus, assembly GCF_053574225.1. NCBI lineage: Eukaryota > Metazoa > Chordata > Mammalia > Carnivora > Canidae > Canis > Canis aureus. The sequence continues at coordinate 20,273,397 of NC_135617.1, read as the reverse complement.
TAGACAGACTTGACTAGAAGAGAGGATACCTCCAACTGTATAGAGATACAGACAGAAGGCAATGTTACCCCTCAGGGTCCTTGAGAAATTCTATAATTTACCCTTTCTCATCAGAAGTGTAATTTTCTTGCTAGACTCATTTTCATGCTGGTCAGGAAGTTAGTGCAAAAATTTATTTTGCTTCAAATCCTTGTTCTTTGACTCTTCCTGCTTCTACTTTACTTTCATCCTGTTTCTTAAAGGGAATTACAACTTTCTTTCAGAATTCACATCTTAAAAGACAGTTCTGTTGAATACACACACACACACACACACAGTTTTAAATCTGAGATATATTTAACACACAATGTTATATTAATTCCAAGTGTACAACACAGTGGTTTGACAAGTCTATATGTTATGCATGCTTACCACAAATGTTACTACCATCTGAGAACAGAGATTCTAAGCACAATAATTTCTTAATTTTCTTAAATAATATCCTACATATTTAAATCTGAAATAAGTATCTCATACTTCTAATCTTTTTTCTTCAAAGAAACATTGCATTTCTAATTCAGATTTAAATTGCTCTCCCCTCACTGTCTCGCCCTCCCAATTGGTGGTAATTGAAGGAGCATTTACTGTAATACATGCCATCAGGCAAAGTTCATATTTGAACAACTGTATGCCACAGAATTTCCAAAGAAGGCTAGATTTAAAACAAAAAAAAATATAAGATGAGTCTTAAACATTGCACAATGTTAGTTTTGAATGTGCTTGTGACATGTACCTGTATCTTTCTCTTTTGAGTTAACTGAAAGTTTCAAATAGAATTCTTCATAGTTAAAGCCGGTTTTGGAAAAAGAGAGCTAATCCAATAGTGCATTGTTGAGCTGGAAAAAGTTGCTCTTCTAAACATAATAATCCAATTACTTGAAATCAAAGTTATACTACTTTCGGTGTTAAGTAAAACTAATATATAATAAGAGTTGAATCAATGTAAACTTGCAAACAGTATAAGAGATGAGCTTTAGATGAACTATTTAATGCAGACCAGAAAGGCAAATCCCAAACCATTATCAGACATGAAGAGAAATAAATGAAGGAAAACTGAATGATTAAATGCTTTCATCTGGAAATTTGATTTCAATATTCAGAAACTCTACAATTCTCCTAATTCATCATGGTCTTTGTTTATTACTAATAAATTAGTGTGCTGATGGAAAGAATTCATTACCCTTTCTACACACTTCACTAGTTGCAGGTCATTTATTAATCTGTGTTATCTGGTAGGACTAAAACAGCTGTAATTACATTGTTAAACATTGATTAATAAGCAACTCTCATCACTAATAAAAGAAACATGTAAAATGTGTATTCTTTCAAGTATTCGGCTTAAAGTTTTACTCTCCTCTTGGGAATAAGGAATTTCAGAGTGTCATTAATATTCTTTCTGAGCAAACTTGATTTGCTTTTGCAGCTGCTTCCGGTCACACCTATGAAACCCGATTACCAAAAAGAATTCAATTACATTGAAGAAACTCATCTTGCCCACAAAATAATATTAATTCCCTAAAATTAGCATTCAAAATGGAAATCGATTTTTTATGATTTTCAGTTATTTTTTTAAATTTAATTTTAAAAGGCTAGTCAATCAAAGCTGTGTTTTTATTTCCTCTATTTTGATTATGCTATCGATTACACATCCCTTTGCGGTTTGGAATTCAAATATTTTACAGATTGGCAGTACTTCAACAGCCAGAAGCATATTAAAAAGACTCTGTAGTTACTGTTTACTAGGTTTCCAGGGTAATCAGGTTGATTTAAGTGTTACCCAGAACATTATTACACGTCAGATATTTTGATTATCATTAACAGTAAACAAGCAGATTATCTCTGACACGTGAACAAATTATACAATTTCCGTTCTGTCAATATCGTAGAAAATAAAATGTCAATTTAAGAAAGAGTTTTCCAGTAGATGTTTTACATATAACCCAGTCAAATTCATGGCTTCTTAATAAAATGCCTCTTGCTGTCAAAAATTCATCTCGAAATTTAAGGTGCTATATAGTCACTTACCTTTGTCACTGAACTGACTTCTGCCACTGATTTTCTCACACACATATTTGAGTGCCAGGATCTTCAAAGAGGTAGCTGTCATTTTTAGGCAGGGTGAGAGTGTAGCGGAGCTGAAGGTGGGCGCCAGAGGTCCCAAGCCCAGCTGTGCCACTAGATAGCAGTGACTTGGGAAGTTACCCAAAGTTTCTTATAGTAAGAATGAATGGAGATAATGTTTTTAAAAAGTACAGTGTGGTTGACTTACAGGAGACAAGTACAGAGTGTTATTTTTCCCTCATTTTTAAGCAGGGTGGTCAGCATGCTAACTACTGATTTTTTTTTTAAGACTAACAGGATGATCCTCCTATTCTCCAAAAATTTTAACTAATTGTGTGCCTCTGACACCTGAAAATTTATCGGTTATCTTATCAAGCTTCTATCAGTGATACACACCTAAGTGAATTCAAATACTGGAATTACTAAATGTCCAAAGATGATATTGAGATAAAAAAAATCACAAATTTAATAAGATGGGTAGACATGGGAAGAGAAAGGCCCCAGATGAGGACAGAGTCAGCACAAAGAGAGGACCCAGTAAGACACTAAAGAAGGGGACTAAGTGACTGGATAGGGAGAACAGGACAAATAGGGATAGGCCCAGGTTACAGAAGTAAAAGACTCCAGTGGTTCCATGGGAAACCTGGTGTCATCCAACTGGCAACTTGACCCTGAACACAGGAATCATACACGTTAAGATGCTCTTGGGTACTCATAGCAGAAGGCAACAAGAGCATTTATTGGGAGAATTTTTGGAGATTATGTAATTAGAGAGAAACTGGAAGGCTAGGTTAGTGGAATGGATTGACCTAAGTGCTTCCAGTAGTAAAAGTACAGGAGGTACTACAAATGTTCAGAGGCTCCTACTGCTGCTGCTAAGGAAATGAGCAGATCTTCTTCTGCTTGGAATAAATCCTAATTCCTTAGGTTATATTGTTTACTTCCTCCAAATTTAAAACTTGTGATGAAGATGCATCCCATTCAGGGCTCTTAGCTCCAGAGACTCACCTTAGTGGGGAGAGGACAGCAAGAGGAAAGGTCTATCTGTCTAGCTTTCACAGTCCAAGGCAGGAACACTTTTCCCCACTTGCCCATGGAAACGATAAAACAGTGACAAATTCCCTCAAAATAAAAAAGGGGGTTTGATGCTGTTGAAAGCAAACAAAGAAGAAACAGCACATTATAGTACTTGCCTTATGTGCGAGTCTTCCAAAGTGAAAGAGAAAATGAAACTTCGCTACTGTTGAAATAGGGGTTCCACTTCATTTTTGCTTGAAGAAAATTATATAATACAGGATCTGGGCAACTTGCTAAAGGAAAACTCATTTATTTTCTTTCTGGAGGATGTGCTAGCGATTTTTTTCCCCCACTCTGCTTTGTGCTAGGAAAGGCTGACTTTTACGGCCACATCAATTGGTCTCCCTTATCTTCTGATTAGGTTTAGAATGGGAGACAAAGCCAGAAATTGGAGATCAGGAGGACATGAGTTTGAGATATTCATTCGTCCAGCTGCCTTCCTGTCAGGCTGCATTCAGGTTGGTTGTAGCTATTTCTCTGTTGAAGGCCACAGCTCCTGTTCTCCTTTTCCTACAGTTGCATGTTTACCTGGGTTCTAGTAAATATTCTCTCCTTACTGAGGCCTGAGTCTGAGAGTTCTTCCCACTATCCTGAACATCTAAGGACGGTATACAATTCTTTATTGTTTTCCTTTCACTGTGTCAAAGCCTTTGTAAAACACTCCCTTCTCTGAATTCTCTTCAATCACATACTCCTTTGGAGTATGTCTGGTTTCCTGCCATAACATGGCCAATGCAGGTGGGCTATGGGACACATCATTGTCTGGGAATGGACTTACTCTGTTCCAGAAATATATTTGTTAGTATTAGGGGGAGAGGGTAATCAGTGTAAATCTTGGGCATACTGCATGCTTTCACTAATATTTCATTCATTCCTCTAAAATAAGGATGAATCAGTATCAAGGTCAATTTGAAAAAGTCACCACAGCCTTGCTTGAAGGTTTTTTTATTATTTCAAATCCTCATCTATCCTCAGATTCAAGAAGTGTTCTAGAATAAAATAGGAGTCATTCTTCTCTTTACTGATCCCTTTGTGATCTATGTATCCTGAAAATAAATTTATTTAAATTCAAGTTTAAGAAAGAGTTTAGGGATGCCTCAGTGGTTGACCCTCTGCCTTAGACTCAGGGCTTGACCCCAGGATCTTGGGATGGAGTCCCACATCGGGCTCCCCACAGCGAGCTGCTTCTCCCTCTGCCTCTGTCTCCACCTCTCTCCCTCTCTGTGTCTCTCATTATTTATTTATTCATGAGGTCTATGAATAAGGAGACCTATGCAGGACTCAATCCTGGACCTCATGATCATACCATGATCATCTGAGCCAAAGGCAGACGTTCAACCACTGAGCCACCCAGACGTCCCAAGAGTTTATAATTTGTAATCTGTCTCACAAACTTTTAAATTTAAAAAATCATTTTAGAATGCATTCATACTCTCATATGTGTTAAACTTCTCACAGAACAAATAAAAATCACTTACCTAAAAGATTGTTTAAGACTATTTGTATCTCTTCTCTCACTTTTTATTCCCCTAAAAGGTACTGCAATCTGACTCCTCTTGAAACAATCATCTCCAGATTGCCAAATTCATTTGGACTGAACCTCCTGACTGCATGGGATTTCTCATCTCTTTATTGGAAATTGTTCCTCTCTTGACTTTCATGGCAGCAAATCTGTTTTCTTACCTGCTTGACCATTCTTAGAATTGTTTTCATAGCACTTCTTCAAATTTTCAACTGTTACTCAAGGAAAACATTCTTCTCCTTCCCTCCTTTCCTTTTGTTGTCTCTCTCATCTTTTACTCTCCTCCTTTCTCCTATAAGTGATTTCATTAAAAAAGTAACAGCTTTAACTTTGACCTAGACCAGAGGCTGAAAATGTAAACATCATCAGGGGCTCACAGGTAATACAAATGAATGAGGCAGATGGAGGTAGATGGAGGTATATGTATGTGCCTCCTCACTAAGTAGTGGAGTAGAGAGGAGGGGTTATGTCTTTTGAAAGGCCATCCTTTACTTAGTAAGTGGAAGAATTATATGTTAATTTACTTCAGGCCTCCCTAAACTTGTATCTCAAGAAGAGTTGAAATCAGTCTCCAAATGTTGTCCTATTAGTCCAGAAACATATTTCAACATTGTGTATATCAAGCAAAACACTTGTATAGACTAGATTTGATTTCAGTGTGACTAATTTTTGATGTTTAATCTCAACCTTTATTTTTATGACTCTAAATTTGATTTTATATAATTTCTCTGGAAAGCCCTATTTATCTGTATGGCTTCCTCCTGAAACTCACTCAGAATGTTCCCAAACTGTGGTCAACTATGTTTATTTGCAAATGTCCCTCTCTTTATTTGTGATTTTCAAAAATATCATCATCATTGAGACCAACTGCCCAAGGTAGGAACCTTGACTTATTCTTTATCTCTCAATGTTTCTAGTCAAGAGATCCTGCATTTCTTGAGTCAGTTCCCTTTTCTCTGTTATCACTGTTTTATGGCTCTGTACATTTTCAACATCATTTAAAAATCCACCCTAACATCCAAGTATTTCACATATATTTTTCCATCGCCTTTTCACTCCCTCATGAGATTTTTCAAATCTGCTTTTTAAATTTTTCAAATCTGCTTTCTCAGATAATGCATGGGAATTTTAGAAACCCCAAACTGATTGTGGTTGTGCTTACTGTAGTATCCATTTTACTCATTTGTAAGTGGGTCAAAATATCCCTTTAATGTTATGACAAACAAAAGAGTAGAATGAAAAATTCTCATTAATTTTCAAGATAAAGTATAAGATTTATATATTTTTTTGCTTGTAGTAGAATACTGCTACAGATGTTGCCAACAGACCTGTAGTGTGTAAGTTCACTATCTTCTCTCTGTATTATTATGACAAAAAGTTTGAAAAGCATATCTTAAGGACAAAATTTAAGCTATTTTCATGGCATATGAGCCTTTAATAATTTGGTTCTAATTCATCATTTCTAATTCATCTCATTTGTATCCTTTACTCTCATTCACTCTTTGTCCACATCACTCTGAATTTTTGTGGTTTCCCAAACATACCAGACCCTCTCACTTCATGCTTTTGCAGAAGCTCTATTCTCTGTCTAGATCATTCTTTTTTGAAGTCTCAGGTCAAAAGTTAGCTTTTTAAGAAGGCTTCCTTGTTCTGAGGTCTTTAACCACTTTCACTTACATTGTCTTCTAATTGCTTGCTAAATTTCTCTCTTTCACTACAGTGTGAATTTCTGGAAAGCAGAGATCTCCTTTTTAATCCCTAGTGCCTAGCAGAGTGCATGATAATGATTGAAAGAATGAATAATGAACGTAGCTGTTGAATATATTAAGTGTGTGTGTGTGTGTGTGTGTGTGTGTGTGTGTGTATGTGTGTGAATAAATCCCAGAAAGCATTTCCTCTAACATATTTAGTAATGAGATTTGTGTTAGGCCAGATGTTGAACTCTATCAATAATAGTAATCGAAATCAAAAGTAATTCAAATAATTCTTGGCTGTAATTACTAACACTGTTCAATAATTATTATAATTTAAACACCTTAGATAATAGTTTTGAAGAAGATTTAAATACCTTGGATGTCAGTTTAGGAGAAAAACTTCTGCTCTGGCTATGTATTTTTGGCTTCAACATTGCTGGTTTGCTCCTCTAGATCCTCTACCCTCTTCTTTCTCTACCTTGTTCTCTGAGGAATCTGAACAACTTGGCCTATAGCCATTGGCCTCTTGTGCCCAGAAGCTTCTAGTTGGGTCTAGCGCCCTGTGGAATATCTGAAAGAGGGAAGAGAATAAACTCAGTTATTTATTCTCTTGGTCCTCTTCATGCAGTGGTCCAGTACCTGCCCCCTCTCTTGTCCTTTGGGTCAAGGTGCTGCAACTACACAGTTACTGCTAAGCTCTCATTGCTGCATTGTACTTTGTGGTTGCTCTGCACCCCTATCTCTGCAAATAGCCCCATATTTGGGTGGTTTGTTGAGTTATCCTCATTTGAGTGTGACATCTGTTTTTTATTGGGAACCTGACTGATATAATTCTCTCCTATTTCCATGATTGCTTATTCCTTAGACAAAATTCAAAGCAAATAAAGAATGCTTTTTCTGTGTGTGTCTGTGTGCGTGTGCGCATGTGTAATTTTACAACTTTATATAACCATAGATTTTATTCACCCTTAGGCAGATGCACGTGTGTGCAAGACTAACTTAAAAATGAACAATGGCATGTTTTAGTAAAATGTCTTTGAGACCGATAATTCAAAATTATATAAATCGAAGTTGAATAGCATGTGCATTTTAAGAAAATTTTCTGTTAAGCAGAATTATTTATTAAAGAGCATAAATCAGAGGCACCTGGGTGGCTCAATGGTTGAGCATCTGTCTTTAGCTCAGGGCATGATCCTGGAGTCCTGGGATCAAGTCCCGCATTGGGCTCCCTGCAAGGAAACTGCTTCTCCCTCTGCCTATGTCTCTGTGTCTTTCTCTGTGTCTCTCATGAATAAATATACAAAATCTTAAAAAATAAAGAGCATAAATCAAATTAAAATAGAGTATTTTTTCAGGGTAACTCGGGTTAAGAAAAGCTTTCATGGGGGCACCTGGGTGGCTCAGTTGGGTAAGCATCTGCCTTTGGCTCAGGTCATGATCTCAGAGTCCTGGGATCAAGCCCTATATTGGGCTCCCTCCTCCTGGAGAAACTGCTTCACCTTCTCCTCTCTGCTTGTGCTCTCTCCCTATTTCTCTCTCCCTCAAGTAAGTAAATAAAGTCTTAAAAAAAGAAAAAGGAAAGAAAAGCTTCCATGAAAGTTTTGTGTTTAGAACAAACAAAAGCTAGTTTTATACTTTCTATGGAAAATAATTAAAATCAACAGTAAGGAAGATTAATAATTTAAATAATTTTCAAACATTTTAATATATTTTTATTTATTTTTATTTTTATTTTTTCTTCATTCTAACATATTTTTAAAAGGTGAAAATTAAAGATATCACCAATAGTAACATGTTATAGGTATTAATAAATTATTTTTAAGACCATGAAATAATTTTTTAGCATTCTTGTCATAGATTCTTAGTGTACTGTTTTAGTTTCTAACCAAATTGTGGTTTTTATTCCAAAGTATTAAAATACAAAAATATACTAAACATTGCTAAAACACTGTACTCAGGGTTCCTGTTGTGAAATCATTTTAAGATCCTCCTGGTATTTTAATGAATACCCTTCCTCCAGATGATGCTCAAATAGATTTGCTTCTTCTATAATGTTTTGTCTAGTGAAGAACCTAGCTTGTACAACATGGTTTCCACACATAGCTCTTTAAGAGTCAATCCTTAATATTTAAAAAGATAATTTTAAAATACATTTTAACAAGGGAAATTTTCTGAAGTCAAGATTATGCCTTTAACTGCTCTATTTTATACACATATCTGTTTCTATGTTTCTGTAGCCTTATTCCTTTTATTTTTCATGTCATAACTTTTTTTTAAAAAACCTGTACTCCTCCCCTGCCCCGTTTTTCTGAACCTTCCCAAATGAGAGACCAGGTTGCGTAATCAAGATTGGTGACTCTGATTTGTCGTTTTTCAAAGTACGGCCTATAGGTGAAATTGATTGAACTGGTCATAAAGTCAGGTTTGTGTTTTTTGTTTTGTTTTTGTTTTTGATGTTTTTTGTGGCACGTTCATATACTATAGAAGTTTTGACAGCACTGGTGCTCATGTTTTGGGTCATACTTCAAACTTCCTAAGAATAACACCAGTATGAAAAAAACACTAACCCATGATCTGACATTCTGATGAATGTGATCTTGAAGTCCATCTATAAGAAGAAACACAAGTGACTATAAATCATTTGATACAGTCTAGTTAGAGATATGAACAAATAGAAAACCTGAAGACAACCAACATATTGATTTAGTCACAACTAGAGAATCTCATTGACTGCTGGACACAAATTCTGCCAATCTCCTAGACCTTATGTTAATTTTTTTAACCTAAATCATTGTTTTACTATGCTCTCTTTGACAGAGTCTATGTCCGTTCTCTTGACTCTACTGTCCCAGTGGAGTCTCTTGACTCCACCAATAGAAACGAGTCCACTTCTCTAGAGCACAACTTCGTATTCTCAGTTCCTAAACCATCTGACTTAGGAATGAACAATTGAACTGGTGAACAGCCTAAGACATCAACCTGAAGATATTTAGTGAGTAAGTGCCTCTTCTAGCCTGAGGCTCTGGAATGTAGCGCTTAGAGTCATTCTCACTCTTATCCCTAGGGGATCCCATTCCCAGAAAAGGACTAATAAATAAGCCAGTCTCTTTTTCTCTTCCCTTCTAGATGTACAAAAGTGTTGCTTCTAAACACCTACCTATTAATTGGGCCCTTATTTTCCACCTAGACCTGTTTCTGAATAGTGACCTTTTTTTTTCTTACTAAATTTCCTGGGCCATCAACCAGATTATAGCCATGCTCTGCCTTCCTGCTGGGATCTAACACCTGCTCTTGTAAACCCCTTTTTGACTTTTGTCTGAATCCAAATTGAGTTTATTACATTCTTTGTACATTGTTCATGGCTCATACTACCTCCTACACCCCTTCCCTTTTCAACTGCACTTTGTAGTTAGTTCATAATAAATCTAACTATTAAATCCTACACATAATCTCCACACCTGTTCTGTCCAGTGGATTTAGATTAAGGTCCAAATGGCTTCTTCCTTTCCACTCTTTTGTTTGGCTGATTGGAGCTCCAAATCTCATACCCCAGCCCAATGTGTGACATGTCCCAACACCCTATGCTTCCTCACTCCCTCAGTAATTCCACAGCACATTCTATGGTATTCTAAGCTTTCTGAACTCTCTACATCTGCAGCCAGGTTGTTTATCATTGCTTAAAAAAAGAAAAAAAAATCCTAAGACTGTCAATGTAATCAACTACAGGTTCATTGTTACCCCTCAAAGAAACTTTGGTGGTAATTTTTATATCCCTGAGAAGCTGTTTTACACTCACTCGTTTCTTTCCAGCTTCTAAGAACATTTCTGCCATCCCCGTCACTTCCACTCCCCCACTCGTCCCTTACTATCTTTTGCCCTTACTCTCGGAGAAAATAAAGAACAAGCCTCTTTGTGAAGAGAACTACAGACACTCTAGGGGTGCTCCCTGCAATGGCTTTATTTGCTTCTAATATTTCTGTCAACTCTTTTCCATTTTCCTTGTGTCTAACAGAAAGATGTGCCTGCCACCATTCTTTAACACAGCTTCTTTTTTATCCTTTAAATATTTTATTTATTTATTCATGACAGACACAGGAAGAGAGGCAGAGACACAGGCAGAGAGAGAAGCAGGCTCCCTGTGGGGAGCCAGATAGAGGACTTGATCCCAGGATCACTACTTGAGCCAAAGGCAGAAGCTCAACCACTGAATCACCCAAGTGCCCCTAACACAGCTTCTTTAACATTCTCTAGTTTCTATAATTCTCTCTCTTACTATAGTCCTCTCCTCTTCATTTTCAATCTATTTCATCGTGATCATCAGAACACCTAAAACATTTCCTCTCTCTTCCCCTGGTACTTCTTGAACGTTTTCAGATCTCTTTTCTTCCTTTTACCATGGAGGAGACTGTAATTGTCACTCATCTCATTCTCTTCACAATTGCTTAAAATATTTTTTTAATTCACAAACAGGTGTATATAATTATTTAAAAATGGGACAGTGAGCACACATGTGCCTATCCAGTTAAGAAATAGATCATTACTAATACAATTGAATAGGCCTGTGATAATTGCCTCCTTTCATTCTATCCTAGAGGTAATTGCTATCCTAAATTTTGTGATAATCATATCTTTGTTCTTCTTTATGGTTTTATATATGTGTGTGTATCTCTAATTAATATGTTGTGTGTATTAATGCAATATTTGTCACCACTCTTTTCCACCCAGCAGACACCCCTCTGTTGTGGTTTCAGAGACCTGAGCTTTCATCTCATAGCATTTATTACATTTATTTTATTTCAGTTCCTTAGACTATGAGCTCTTTGCACATTTTTTTAATTCTCAGAACTTAATCAGTGCCCATAGGCATTCAATAAATATTATTTAAATAAATTAATAAAAGAAGAAATTGTGGGCACAACCTCTTTGTGGGTTCAGAGGTCCTGTATTTTCATTTTAAAACATTTAAGTAGGTGAACACATTCTGGAGTAGAAAATTTTCAATCACAAAGATTGAAACAAAAAGCATGTTCTAGTTAAATTTCTCTTATAATCCCAGTTCTGTCACTAATTGACTGCCACCTTGGGCCATTTACTTAACCTCTTGGTCCTCTGTTGCCTAATCTATAAAATGAGGTTGGACTAAATGATCCCCAAGGTCCTTTCCAGCTGTGAAATTCTATGATTGTCATCGATGATTGTATAAATAAAAAATTCAATTAACAAGAACATCTTAATCCCTAAGCTTTATCACTAAATTGAGATTTTACTTTTTCAAAAAGCAATTATTTTATATACACAGAAGGAAAAGAAAGTGTTCACATACCTTCCTTTCCAGTTACAATTCAACGTCATCAACAGAGGTTTTTTTTTTTTTTTTTTTTCTTTCCACAATGTGCATAATGCTCTTCCTACTCAAACATAGGGATTTCTCTTCCTTGAAGGGGCATCACTGAGAGATCTCTTCTTTATTTAATCAGCAAATTCATTGCCTACCTTAAATAGAAGTGTCACTTGTCTTACTCTACTCCAATGAAATATGCTAGACTCTCCAAATCTAACTAGACAGTCTAGACTGTACCTGTTGGGTGACTAGCCTGCGCTGATCTCTTGTATCTTTAATTACTGACCTTGGCATACATATGCTCCTGGACTTTTCAAAACTCATTTCATCTCACTAACCCATGTTCACCTTTCTTATTCCTCTGGTTTTTCCTTCCTATTGCTTCTTTGTCTTCCCTCCTATGTGTAGATTCTATGGAGAGACTTCTGTGTAACATCCCCTCCCTAAAAGTCCTATGTGACTTCCTTCCATAAGCCTTTCCCTTGAGGGAAATTCTTCACCCACTATGTTACTGGTACAAAGTCAGAATCTGGCCACAAAATTATATAATCACAGAATATTGAAAATAAACATAAAAGGTAGTACGTGGTCATTGTGAATTTTTAAGTTCTATTATGATGTAAATGGCCTACACTAAATTATATATATATTATATATATACTGTGTATCTAATGTATATCTTGATAAGCTTTGAGGGATGTCTACACCTGTGAATCCATCAATAGGACAAGATAATGCATCTTTCATTCCCTAAACTAATCTCATAACCCTTTAGAATTCCTGTTTTTTGTTAGAATTCCTGTTTTCTGCCCTTCCCATGCTCCTGTCACTCTCCCCCTCTCACACTCTTGGTGCCACTCATCTGCTTTCTTTATAGATTATCTAACATTTTCTATAATATTATATACATGAAATAATAGAATATCCATACATTTTATCTGGCTTTTTTCACTTAACATATTATTTTGAATTTATCCATATCATTTCATATATCAGTAAGTTCATTCCTTCCATTGACAGAATAGTATTCTGTTATATGAAAGTACTACTATTCATTTATCTGTTGATCTATTGAAGATTTTTTTTTCCAATTTTAGGCTATTACAAATAAAGTAACTATGGAAATTTGTATTCAAGTCTTTGTTCAGACATATTCTTTTGTTTATTTTGGGTAAATACTAGCAATGGTATAGCTCGATCTTATAGTAAATACTTTAAGAAACTGCCAAACTGTTTTCCCAAGTGGTTGTACAGTGTATGAGCAACAGTGTATGAGAGTTTCAGTTCCTTTACAACATTTTCATTCTTGGTATAGTCAGTTATCCTAATAGGTGTAGAGTAAGACCTCACCATGTAGCATATATATATATATTTATAATATTATAAAATAAAATAATATTATAAAATAAAATAATATATTATAATATAATAAAAATATTATAAAATAAAGTATTATTATTTTATATATAAAACATTCAAATTTTGCTAATAAAAAAACTAATAAAAATGTAGAAAAGATTTTTGAAAATATGGAAAAGTTTTGAATAGACATTTCACTAAAGAAGATGCACTGGTGGCAAATAAGCACATGAAATGATGCGCAGCACCATTTGTCATTAGGGCGATGCATATTACAGATATTTTGATTCATATAAGAATCAATTAACATGAACTACAGTTTACAAAACTTCCTACTATTTTCCTATCTGGTTGAACATAGTTAAAATCATATTACATATTCAATTTATTCCTGTTTTTACCCTAATGCAATGTAGAAGAATTTAGTGCATAAATATGGTGTTTCAGATTATGTCCTTGTTATGCTTTCAATTACCAAGAGTGAAATTACAGGACATAGCAATACATATTTTCATATTACTTCTCATAAACATTGTACTATGGTCAAACTTCCATTAATGGATGAAACTTTTTCTCTTCACCCACTTGTAGAATTATTAACCTTAAAAATATCTTTGCAAAGCTATTTCTTGAAGAATTGATTTTTATCTTAATTAAAATGCATTTCATTACACTTGATAGTCAACATTTTTATACAGTTATACATTTTATACATTTAAGTGAAATTCCTTTTCAGTTAATTGTCTCATATTCTTTATCTGTTGTCTCATTACTGTCTCAAACTTTAGTTTCTATGAATAATGTTTATGATACCTTCAACTTTCAGTTTTATGTTTTCATGTTGCCAATATATTAATTGTATCCTCCCTGTTTTTTCTAATGACTTTAAACATATAAGTTTTAATTGTATGTTTTTTTGTTTGTTTTATGTGTCTTGGTATTTTATATTTAAGTTTTTAATTAATCTAAATATATTTTGGTATGTCATATAAAGAATTGATATCTTTCTATTACCTGACCATTTATTCAGGACAATGACTATGTTCCACATTTTTTAATCATATATTCCTTTCATCATGTAAACCAATTGCTTTATGTAAATTTCCAAAAAAATTGTTTGATTCCTGCTTGTCTGTTCATGAATGTATATATATATTTTAATTATGGTAAGACCTCTTTGGAGTTTTAATTAAAAATATTATTACATGTTTAAAGTAGTTTGGAAACAATTAGGTATTTATGTATTTTGTAATCATGTCCACAGATAACTCATGACTTTCAATTCATTCAAATATTATTTTCTGGCTTTCAGAAAGTTTGTAGTTTATTTTATACAAATCTCATATATTTCTTGCTCGTTTCTTACTGAGTACCTGAAATTTAATACTAGTATATATGTTTTTTAATTATACTTTTCATTGTTTAATACTGATACCCAGGAAGTTATGTCATTTTGTATTTGTTTTAAGCTACCTTATTGAATTTTCTTGTAGTTTTATAGTATTTTTCTTTATTCTTTCAGATTTCCTAGCTAAATAAACATATTATCCATAAAAAGGATGTTTTTAATTCTGATTAGTTAACATATTGCATTATATTAATCTCAAGTGTATGATATGGTGTTTCGACAATTCCATACATCAGCCAGTACTCATCACAAGTGCCCTCCCTAATCCCCATCACCTGTTTCATCCTTCTTCCCCCTACCAACCCATCAGTAACCACTCCAATAGTAACAATGAGTTTGTTCTCTATAGTTCAGTCTGTTTCTTGGTTTGTCTCTCTTTCTTCCCCTTTGTTCATTTGTTTTGTTTCTTAAATTCCATATGTGAGTGATATCATATGGGACTTGTCTTTTTCTGACTGACTTTTAATTTCTATTTTTGATTAGTTGTAGTGGATAGAACTTCCAAAGGCATTAAAAATTATGGCAGTTTTACTGGAGATTCTTGTTTTCCCCCCTGATTTTATTAGTGTTTTATATTTAGTATGAAGTTATCTCTGCTTTTATTTTATATTTTAAAGCCAGTAGTAAGGTTTACTCAAATTGCCTCAAATATCAGAATTATTCCTCATTTGATCAGATAGTGATCTTCTAATTGCGTGAGGATAAGAATAAGAAGTATAGCATTGCAAAAATCAAATATATTCCCTCAGATTACCATACCTTTAGAAATTGATTTCTTATTTCTAATCCAAACCACTAATGGTCAGAGAAATCAATTGATGGATATATTCAGTTAACAAAAATTTATCAATTTCCTCTCTTAGACTTTTGAGACCTACTCTGCCCTTCGATTCATATAACATGTATTTGAGGATGATAAGAAACGTCTCAACCATTGAGTATTTCAGGTTTGGTAAGTCACTTCACCTTTTTGCATCAATGAGATTCTTAATTGGCAATCAACGCCTTTGTAAATTTGAGCAAATTGGTTCATTTTCCCCAGTTTTGTTACCTCATTTATTTATAAAAGGATAAGATAGAGTATCTCTACTATCTTTTTAATTAACACTTTCTGTCACTTTATAACAATGTTTGTTAGAGATAAGGCATATATATGTGGAAATATATATAACCAAAAAAACCAACCAACCAACCAAACAAACAAACAAAAAACAAAACCCTCAAGAGTCAATGTGGTATTGTAGAAATATCAGGGATTTTCGCTCAGATTATTCCATATCAAAATTTTGGTGCTACCTTACTTTCTGTGGGACATTAGGTAACTTATTTAAACTCTACAAGCCCAAGTTTCATTGGTGTCAATAGGAAATACTAAAATTAGTATCTGTCATCTTTGTGATGAGAACTAGGTAATGGTCTTGTACCATGTGGGTCTGTGTCTGTTATAGTACCAGCAAGAAACAGCACACCTGCACTAGGTTCATTCTAGAATAATGTATTTATAGAGATACTAATTATGGAGGTATAGGTGTATGGTAACCACAAAGGATATTGCAATAATGTAGAGCAGCATAGCAGGAGACAAATTGTTACCACACTTGGATTCAGGGGGTATGGTGGAGGAATAAGTTTTGGGAGCTTGGAGGGACACAGTCAGCCTAAGACAGAAATAAATTTCATTCAGAAAGGTATAAACTTGGTTAACAGCCTCATTAAATCAAATCTGGGCTCCTGAATTTCAACTCTAATAATATCTGTGTGGTTTAGGTATCTTCATATAAACAGATATTCAGAGAAGTTTCTTCACACTGAAACTTAATGAAGGTAAGCAACTTTTGTTTGTCCAGAGTAACTGAGTCCATAAACCAAAGGAGGACTTTATAAAATTTACAGTATATTCAGATAAGATTTATAATGGAAAGGGTGTAAGTCCTGATATTTCCAAATTACTCTCACATAAAACTTGTAACATTCATTTAACAATACGATGTATCCAATCTGGGTTCTGATCTCTCTGTCTCAAGTTTGTCTTGCCCAAATCTATCTGACCTAGCTCCAGGATCCTTAATACAAGATTCTCAGTCTTTTCCTATTTTCCTTCCTGAATGCGTACTCTTTAAGTACTAGATCTTTATCAATTGATTTCTACAGAAAGCTGTGTTTCACTTCAATATGCTCTGGAAACTGCTGTCCGGGAGTAGTTTCCAGCTGCTCTCTGCCCTTCTATTCTGAGAGCTCTGTGCCTACTGGCAGCTGGTTTCTCTTTGTAGAATTAGTATTCTCTTCTTTACTTTGCTGATGCAAGAGGGGTTTTTAGTTCCTTGTTTTAAAGCTCACTTCCTGCTTGGAATCAGAACTGGATCTGCTGTTGCAGGGAAACATTGATGTCATGACACTTCCTTAGGTAGCAATAGCTCAAGGCACCATTGTTTAATTACTTCATGTCCTACCTGTCAGGAAATTAACAGAGGTGGATGATGGTATGATACAAAGCATGCTGGACAGAAATTTCAACCTTGGGCTATTGTTGGTTAGTTGTCCATTTTCTAGCCATGCGGTTTGAAAAATTACTTACATTTCTAATCCTCATTTTTTTCTTATTTGTAAAAATGAAATACACTTTTATGCTTACCTCACATGATTGCTATAAGATTCAAATGAATTAATGTAGCAATATAATTTGCAAACTATAAAGTGGAAGGCATTATTACTATCTAGAAAAATGCATATTCTTGAGCCTTTGGAAACAGTAACAGTATGTTATGTAAATTAGTATTGACTTTGTGTTCGTATTTTCCCACCTGACTAGCCAAATGAAAAAGACATGTATTTCTCATGAAAATCTCAAGGGATATTAACCAATCTTCCTTCAGTATATTTAATATAATTCTAAGAATTAATAGGTAACACTTAGAGTAATCACAGATACAAGACTGCACAAATCAAATCATAATCATGTTCATTTTACACTAATAAAATTTCCAAGAGTAGAGTGTACCTTTGCTATTTGTGACTTACTTGAAATAGTTTTCAAGTCTCCATATAGTTTTTCCTTCAGTTATAAAACTTCAAAATTATTATATTAACATGAAGAAGGAAATTGACCTTCATTAAAAGCAATGACTATTATTAATTTATTAATGCAGGAATTATTGTATACTATTCACATGAATCAGCCTACTGCATGGTTGTTTGGATCTTTAAATGTTTATGTGAGTTAAAGTTTTATTAAGGGATGTTATTTTCCTTATATTTCTTCTTTTATAAACCAAATCATAATAATTGCATTATTATTGCTTAATATTATATCTTTATTATTAGTAATTAGGTTCTGTACTATTTTTCAATGTGCAGCAAAGAGTATTTTAAGAAGGAAGATAAGGATATTAAATCAATATTTCAAAACACTAACATTTCTCCCACTGTTTTAGAATTTTAAAATAATTATCTCACTTTATTTTCTCTATTTCAGTCAGACACTTAAATATATTTGTGATCATTTGAACATTTTCCCACAATCTTCACACATTTTTGCTATTTTATTGCTGTCATCTACTTTTTTTGAAGTATGGCATTTATTGAGTGCTTATCTGATAGTTGACACGAGGTACTGTAGCAAGTCAAAAGAGGTGCTTTCTCTTATGAAGATTATACCTTCCAATAGAGAGAACAGGTATAAACATATCCCCAAATAGTTAAACAAGAAGACATTTTTATATGGTAATAAGTGCTGTAATAATAAAACTAAAATATGGGATCAGGAGTGGTTGAGGAAGATAAAGAAGAGAGAGCTGCTTTAAATAAGATGACCAAGGAAGATCTCTTTCAGGAGGTAACATTTGAGCTGAGACTTGAATTATTAGAATGGACCACTGCTTTGGAGTATAAGGGCAAGGACATTTTAATCTAATTACAATGAGAATCCATTGGAAGATGTCATCAGATGAGCGATTTGATTAACATTTTTGAAAGTTTGCCCTGGTTAGCATGTGGAAAATGAGCCATGTGAAAGCCAATGATGGAAACTGAGAAACAGGTTGGGAGGCTGTTACAATATTCCAGGTGAGAGAAGAAAGTAACAAACAAGGTGGTCAATGTTCAATGGAAATGGTCAGATTTGGGATATATGTAAGAAGTATAGTGATTAGATCTCTCTGATAGATTGTATGTGGTAGGTGATGAAAGAGATTAATAAATTTTACCTTTTATATTTGTAGTGTGATCATCTAGGTATCATTGACCATGAGTGAGAAAATCTAAAAAGAGAATCAGTTTTGGGGTACGGTATTTGGGGCTAAGGTGGAGTCAAGACTTTTATTTTTTTTTCAGATTTTTATTTATTTATAAATGAGAGACAGAGAGAGAGAGAGAGAGGCAGAGACATTAGCAGAGGGAGAAGTAGGCTCCATGAAGGGAGCCTAATGTGGGATTCAATCCTGGGACTCTAGGATCACACCCTGAGCCAAAGGCAGATGCTTAACCGCTGAGCCATACAGGCATCCCAAGACTTTTGTTTTATATTTGTCAATTGAGATGCCAATTGGGTACACAAATAAAGAGATGAGTAACCATTTAGGTATATTATTCTAGAATATGGACTATTCATCCTTTTTTTCTAAATTCATTCATTCATTCATTTATTCATTCATTCATTCATGAGAGACACAGAGATAAAGGCAGAGAGAGAGAGGCAGAGACACAGGCAGAGGGAGAAGCAGGCTCCATGCAGGGAGCCAGATGTGGACTCAATCCCAGGTCTCCAGGATCACGCCCTGGGCCGAAAGCAGGCGCCAAACCGCTGAGCCACCCAAGCATCCCTGGATTATTCATTTTAATGGAAGACACCATTAAGTTTAGCCAGTCAAAACTAGAAACAGATTGAACATTTTTGACCACTATTATATACTAAGATCTTAGGTATCATAATTCAGAAAAATGTTCACAATACTGTCAAGTATTCACTATTTCTCAAAATCTTAATTGAGAGAAGGCTATCTCTTAGATAACTCACATAGTGATAAAGCACAAGATTTAAATTCAGGTATATTCGATTTCAAACTTCATGCTCTTTCCAGTAAAACCCACTGCCTTCCAGGTATTAGTATTATTGTAACTTACATTCCTATCACCTATTTAACAAAAATTGAAAATATTAAAACCAGCTGTATTTTTGCATAATGGATCTACTACACCATGATAAAGCTACCTTTGATACCATTTCCACAAATCAACTGAAAGAACATTCTTGCAGGTGCTCCAGTTTTGTTTCAACTCTAAGTGTATTACATAGTAACTAGCATGGCTTCTGTAGCTTCTAAAGTAGCTCTATAGAGCTACTTTATGAACAGTTAAGTTTAAGTTTGAAGTATAGATATAATGTTAAAAGGGCTCTTAAAAAGCATTTTTTCTCTCCACCTGTTTAAGAATTTGTTCTGTGGTATTATTCAGCCCTGAGATAGAAGGTCATCTTGCCATTTGCAACAACATGGGTGGATATTGAACATATGCTAACTAAAATAAGTCAGACACAGGAGTGCTCTCTGATATCACTTATATGCAGAATATAAGAAAGCCAACTAGTAATAACAGAAAGTAAAATGGTGCTCCAGGAGATGGGGTTGAGGGGATAGGATGGATATTGTTTAAGAGGAAAATTTGCAATCAGTAGTAAATAAGTCCTAGAAATATAGTCACCATAAAATGAATATAAGCAACAATATTGTGTTATAATCATTAAATTTGCTGAGACTAGAAGTAATGATTGCAACCACTGAAAAGAAGGATCATCATGTGATGTGTTAGAGATGCTATTTTTATGTGAAGACAGAGGCAGAGATAAGATGCAGTGACAAAGAATGTGGGGAACCACCAGAAGTTAGAAGAGGAAAGGAATAATTGATTCTCCCTTAGAGCCTTCTAAGGGAGTGTGACAGCTTGATTTCAGACTTTTGGCCTTCAGAGCTGTAAATGAATAAATTTCTGTTGTTTAAGCACCACCACCACCCCCAGTTGGTGGTAATTGTCATGGTAGTCTCAGAAAATTATACAATACAGTGACCAAGCAACAGTTCAAGTTTGGAAGGATTTAAGTTCTAAACCTGACTTCATTATTTATTGGTTCTGTGACCTAGATCAAGTGATATAGCCAGGGAACATCAGTTTCCTCATTTCTAGGAGAGGGGTAACAACACTTAACTATGATATTCCCAAGTGTCAATGAAACAAAGCATAGAAACAGTAAAATACTATATAGACAGGAGTGTTTCTGTGTCTCCTTAGAGTCACCTCTTAAAGATAAATCTTTGAGACCTTTACCTCTTCCTTATATGATATAGGTTCCAAATCCTTCATCAAAATGGCTATCTTTTTATGGAAGGACTAAATTCTACTATTCTGAATATAGATTTTATCTATCATTAGACTATAAATCAATTAAAGTTAAAAGAGACAAGGAAAGAAGAGGAAGAAGGAGGAGAAGAAAGAGAAAGGAAGAGGCAGAGAGGAGAGGGAAAAAGTTATAGCAGAAGAAGGAAGCCTGAAATCTGAACTAATGTCATAAGTTATATCAGAAAACAACACAAAATTCATCATTATTCATAGGGTAGAAATTGGAAAGAAGTGGAAGCAACCAAAACACTAATCAATGGGAGAAATTAGGAAATAAATGATATTATATACCTATAATAAAAGTTATTTAGAGCTAAAACAAATAGCTTCAATAGATATGTACCAAAGTGGCTATTTCAAAAATACAATATTTGATAAAATGTTCAAGTTGCAGAATGATACAAAAAGTATAATGTCATTCATATAAAGTGTATAAACACATGGAACAATATAGAACAATGCTGCATCTTGTTTGTTGATACATAACATGTGTTATAAAAGAATTAAAACATGGAAAGGACTAATAGAAACCGGGTTCTGGATCGAGGCTACCAGTGGGAGGGAGATAGGGAATGAGATTAGCAAATGTGGTAAGTAGCTTTAATATTAAACTATAATGTTTAATTAAAAAAGAATAAAATGAAGGAAGGAAGAATATCTGAAGCAAATATGGCAAACTGATAACAAATCTAGGTGGTACATTCTTGGGTTCATTCTTTTTTTAATAGCTTTTCATATCATTGAAATGTTTTATCACTGCCAAACCAGTATTAGAAAGTATCCTTAAAGTAACACTAATTCTGTAAATAAATTTACCTTTAGTCTTGTTTTTCAGAGATATACCTTACTTTCGAATCTTCTTTGTAAATGTGATTACTTTTGTGGCCTCCTTGCTGCCTAACAGAGAACATCTTTGAAGTCTAAGCATTTTATTTATGACTGTGTTTTTAAGGTTTGGTTCAGAAAGGAAGAGGACAGATCTTCTGGTTTATACTTTTCGTTAATCTGGTAAATGACACTGTTCATTCACCTAATGGAAGACTCTTAGGGTTTGGTTAAACAAGAGGCAAACAGATATAATATGATAGTGCAAGCAATAGTATTTCTGAAATATATTTTGAGAAGGTTATATTCAAATATGTGTTTAATTTTGTTCTGATCATACATAGTTGACGTCTCTAATGGTCTTCAACTTATGATGATGCAGAACATCCCTTTTACTATGATATTCTTGACTGTGGGTATGTGGCTGGGGTTACATTATGAGTTTTGATGGTGCTCAGACTCCACTACACTAATTTGGTTTCTTTCCTTAAATGAATGATATCCTGGGTCAATATACATCTGTGTTTAGGATACTATTTTGTTTAGTAATGTTATAAAGTGATTCAAAGTGGTATGGAGGCCACATAATACCTGTGTTAAATTTTATAAAATCTGGTTACCAAAAACAGTTTTTAAAAAAGAATTTAACTTTGCTGCAACTGTCCCTGTTAATGGAAGAGAACATCCTTTCTTAGCAGAGTTATCATATGTGTGCTTTAGGTTAACTGGCACATTTCTGCCTCAGCTATATATGCTTATGATGCTTGGAAGGTAGTAAGGAAGGGAAGAGGGGAGCTATAAAAGAAGAGAGCAGTCTTTACCACAGATGCATTGTTTTAAAACTAATACAGAATCGCATGGATTATTCTGATGTTTTAGTTGAATACTGAAGTTTAAGCTTATTCTGCTGCTCTAAATCATTAATAGATTAAAACCTGTTCAATCTGTTTACTTAAAAAAAAACATAAGTTTTGTATGGGTAGTATATCAACTTGATATCAAACTTGTTGCAATTGAAAAATACTCATTTGTTAATTTGTGTAATGAATTCATAAATCTCTATTTTGTTTTTGAAATACCAAATACTATTTGTTGAGCAATTTTAAAATGGTTTGTCATGTACAATAATACATTGCTAGTAGGGTATATTTTACTTTCTTTTTTTTTTAAAGAATTTTATCTTTTTTTAAAAGATTTTATTTATTTATTCATGAGAGACACAGAAAGAGACAGAGAGGTAGAGACACAGGCAAAGGGAGAAGCAGGCTCCATGCAGGGACCCCAACGCGGGACTCAATCCTGGGTCTCCAGGATCATGCCCTGGGCCGTAGGCAGGTGCTCAACCGCTGAGCTACCCAGGGATCCCCCAGAATTTTATTTTTTTAATCTTATTTATTTGACAGAGAGAGAACACAAGCAGAAGGCAGGGTTAGAGGGAGAGGAAGAAGACTCCCCACTGAGCAGAGAGCCTGCCAAGGGCTGAATCCCAGGACCCTGGGATCAGGACCTGAGCCAAAGGCAGACACCCAACCAACTGAGCCACCCAGGCACCCTTGATATATTTTACTCTCATCCTACATTACCTTCTTTACGTTTGTGAGAAAACCCAGAAGCTTGTTGGCATTGAAGAGCAAAACGTCTAATTGACATGCACAGTGAAAGTTTTCCTAGCTTTGCCCCTTGTTTTTTTTTTTTTCCTTGAGTTTTTCATTGTTGATGAAATATTTTAACTCTTTGTTTAGAGTCTCTTCACAGGAAATCCTTTCCTATATATATATATTTTTTTTTTCTTTTTTCTTTTTTTTTTGCAGTAGAGTCACTTGCTCAGTATATATAGTTGATGAAAGAGTTCCTGGCAATCCATAAAAGAACAGGCTGTGGGGATCCTCATTAATCTTCTAATAGTTTCTGCTGTCGTCCCTCACTAAAGTTCCTTGCCTTGTAAAGTATTTGTGGTAGAGCAACAGCGCTTTTGCTTTCCCCTAAACAAGGTCATCCAGCCAGATCCCAACAAAAGCCACATCACCCTTTCAAATAGTTTCAGCCCTCAGTTGTATTATTGGCTGGGATTCTGAGCCATGAAAGGGAGACACTATTTGTTTAACTGTGCTTCACAATACAAACAAGCCGAGAAAATACAACTCCTCTGGCCTTCTTTGGTGTCTCCTGATAGTAATATAGTTTTACTCTTAGTGACTGCAAAATTACTTTGCAAACAGATGTTAGGCATTTTTTTTTAAGTTTGTAAGCATTTCTTTAAATATGGTACCTTAATAACATAGTCATGTGTAGAGTTATCAGAGGATATCTTGCTAGTTCCATTAAAAATAACATGACAACAATCTGTAAAATGTATTTCATATTAAGCCACAAATGTGACTATAAATTAGAATTTAATAAGTTATTTAAGAAAGTAATTTCTAGCCAACTTTTAATGTGTTTTCTTTTTATAATATTAGTCAATATTTAATTTCAAGATTAGGTTTATAGGGTAAACTTATTGAAAAGAGAAGGCATATCTAAGTAATACCAAAAATTTGTTCTCAAAACCTGATAGGAATTGTGCTATGCAAAATTTTATTTATACTATTCTAATTCCTATTAAAATAAGTGATTTTCTCTGTGAAAGAAAATAATGGGACTCATCTAACACAAAGTCTCACTTACTTTTTATGGTCTGTATGTGCTCTGGAAAACTGCAAACAATACTTTGTAATATTGTCTATTTAGAAAGATCAACTTGAAGCATATGACTATTTTTTCAATTTAAAGAATCCTTTCTCTTAAGTGAAACTCCCACCTAAAATTGAAGGTAATGTAGGAAGAAAGATTTACATATGTGAATGTATCCCTTTATGAAAATTTACATTTCTAGTGTTTGGTTTGTTTGTTTTTGTTTTTTAGGATCCAAGTGCCCAGATGAGAAGAATGTATAGGGAAACCATCCTTGAAAAAAGGGAGGTATAAAATTTAAAACATACTTAACTATAAAATTTTAAATAATGTCAATTAACTCTAAGGCAATAGTCCCAGTCATTTAAAATTATATGCAAATCAAAATGGTTAATGCTTGGTTTTAAGACTCACATAGCACACACTGCATTGTGATTCTCAAAGTGAGATCTCTCAACTAGCAGTTCAACGTCACTTGGAAACTTGTTAGAGTTGCAAATTCTTTAGCTCCATTCTAGGCCTAATGAGTCCAAAACTCTGGGGGTGGTATCCCAAATAAACTGAATTTTAACAAGCCTCCAGGTGATTCTGATATACACTTATGTTTGAAAACCACTGCTTTATGCAGCATACAAGGTTGGCAAGAACTAATTCTGAGCTTACCTCAGTACAGTCTTCCTAAATTGTAAATCCATGGGAAATGCAAGCCAACACTTGGTCGCTTGATAAAATAGGTCTTTTGTTTCATTAGCCATCTTGAATTTCTCAAGCAAGCAAGATATTTTGGAGGTCACATGAAGAAAATATTTATTCTTCAAAGACAGGATGTTATTTTGAAAATCTCCCTAAGAGAAGGTGTGACTCAAGAATACCAAAGTATATTTCGTTCAGTCACTTTGGTAGTATTTGTGCTTTATTCCGGAATCAGATCTGGATCATTGTTTTCCATATATATATTATTATATATTTTTTCATATATATAATAATATATATATGAGAGAGAGAGAAACAGCACATGTGCACACAAGCAAGATATTACCACTATAAAGATGTATCCGCCTCTCCTAACCTCTGCATTCTGTTAATTATTCTAGTAAAATAGCTATGACATATGAAGCAGAATATCAAATTTTAAACACAATTCTAGTATTTAGGGATGTAGGTGGAGTACACTGAGCAGCCAATGGGATACTTGGAGAAATGTATTCATTGCTAGCTATATTTCTGATAGACACAAATTGTACTGTAATCTAGTAGTAAGAACATTAAAAAAAATCAGTAAAGTTTTTTACTCTGTAGGTAAAATATTTCCTATTCTACTATTGATCAAATGTTACTGTTAATTACCTTCTAACAGTGTATGTTATTTATAAATCTTGGTAAGGCAAAATATTTAATTTCTTTGTATCTCAATGTTCTCATCTATGATTTGGGGATAAATTTCTATCTAAATATGTATTTGCTAAAATTGGAGTAACCTTGAGCAAAAATTGAGATTTGAAAATGAACAGCACTTAATATGATGCCTGGCAAGTAATAACTAATCATTTGATATCAGCTATTGCTACCATTATTTTTATCTTATTATTCCATTATCAATTTCTGAAATCAGGAATATAAAATATATCATTGTGGTGATCATTTTGTATTATATATAATCATTATATTGTACATTTGGAATCAATATTTATATGTTAATTATAACTCAAAAAGTTAATTAAAAATTAAATTAAAAAATCAAAGTATCCTATTGTATGATACTGAGTGTTGTAAAAATCCTTTTTAATATGAGAGAATACACTTTCTATTTTAAAAAGAGACTCAGTAAAATTCATTTACAGGTTATAAAATAACTGTTGTGTTGAGCATTCCGTCCCTAAATGTATACTTGCTTTGTTTTTCATCTAAAGTTTTCCCATTACATTCTGAAACAGAGCTAGGAATAGCAATAGTTAAAGGAATACCGCACAAAATAGTCATTTCTCAAGAGACACAATCCACACACCTACTGTACATTTTTGGAATGTGCTTTAAGTCACTCTTTGAAAGTAGTATAATAAAGTGCACATCAGGAATGGGAATGAGTCCATTCTCACCATCTGTTCTTAATTTTTTTTTTTAGCTGAAAACTCTGTATTATTAAACCACTGTGTAAAATGTTAAAATGGTATTAGAAATCTGAGTTAAATCCAGAAGACTTCAGAGAACTTGAGGTTACTTGAACAAATATTGATAGATGCATTACAGTGATGGGTAAAATAAAGTTAGCCCCTTATTCTCAGGTAACCCTGAACTTTATTTTCTAAACTTCCCACAAATTTAAAGTTCTGGCAAGTATATTGTTAGCCAAATTAGATATATATGTAATTTCTATATAAACATGAACAGTGTTGTACCCTGCTTCCTTTACCCTTATTTTAACTAATAAGAATTTTAATATATTCTCTAGCTCCCAAATCACAAAATTTTAAGAGCTCACATGGTCCCATGACAGAACTTTTGTGACTTTCTGAAGACCTCACAATTTCAGACTGTTTTCAACACAATTGGTAAGTGATTCGACTTGATTTTCCCAAGGAATGTGGACATTTGTGGCATCCTTGACAACTCCCTGAAACGTCTATAAAAACTGCCTGAGTTAAGATTCATTCTTGGTATAGACAGGTTTCTGATGGGATTTGAAAAGATGCAGGGTGCCTGGGTGGCTCAACTGGCTGAGCTGCTGACTCTGGATTTTGGCTCAAGTCATGATCTCAGTGTCCTGGGTTTGAATCTCATGTTGGGCTCTGTGTTCTGTGGGAAGTTTGCTTGAGGATTCTCTCTCCCTCTGCCCCTCCCCCTGCTTGTGCTCTCTTTCTCTCTTTCTAAAATA
This sequence comes from Canis aureus, assembly GCF_053574225.1. Classification (NCBI taxonomy): domain Eukaryota; kingdom Metazoa; phylum Chordata; class Mammalia; order Carnivora; family Canidae; genus Canis; species Canis aureus. Next base: position 20,246,139 of record NC_135617.1, on the reverse strand, counting down.
AATAAATGATAAGAAAAAGAAAGAAAGAGAGAAAGAAAGAAAGAAAGAAAGAAAGAAAGAAAGAAAGAAAGAAGAGAAAAAGAAAAAGAAAGAAAGAAAGAAAGAAAGAAAGAAAGAAAGAAAGAAGAAGAAAAAGAAGAAAGAAAGAGAAAGAAAGAAAAAGAAAGAAAGAAAGAAAGAAAGAAAGAAAGAAAGAAAGAAAGAAAGAAAGAGAAAGAAAGAGAAAGAAAGCAAGCAAACAAGCAAAAGTCTTCTTGGCTCCAAAATATCTTCATCTGTATTCCTGCCAATGTCCTAGAAAGTCCCCTATCAATACTCTGTACTGGGATTAAAATGTAAATGTAGTGTTAGATATAGTGAACATTTATTCAGCACTTACACTGAGGCAAGCATTGTAGTATGTTGGTTTACATAAATGTAAATCTTTCAGCATGAGAGAAGACTTGCACTATCTTTGCTCCAATCAAGTGTGTCAGATGGGCATTTGAGTATGTGGAGGATGCCCTGCTTATTTTCTTAGGAGATAAAAGCCTAGTTAATTAATTTATTCTTAAGATGTTCTTGGAAATGTCTCACACAACCTGATTGGGTGGCAACAGTCTGTCTCAAAAACTCTCCCTGGGAAGTTAGGCTAATTACTTGATCCCATTCTTTTATGAATTCATATCACATTGGTTCCTAGGGAATATTGATGTCTGAGCCCCCTTTTGACTGAGGTTATACTCCTTTCTAATTTATCTTGGTTCATTTCCAATGGACAAAACTCTGAATAGTTTTCTGTTCGTAATCTCTTTCAATTTTCTGATGTGTCTCCTGGGCTGACCTGAATTTCTTCTGATACATTCACTGTTTTTGCTTTGCACTGATGTTGCTGCTCTGCCACCACATTCCAGTCTGAGAAGAACTATTTATTCTTAGACCGCTCTCCTCTCTAATCCTCGGTGTTTGGCTTGAAACTCGTAATTATCTGTGCGCATTTCTAAGGTCATCCTCCTTGACCATCCATCCACCATACGACTTTCCTACTTACTGATTCCACTTCCATCCTGACACAATCCCCCCCCCGCCTTTTTGCCCTCTCACCACTTTATAGTCTGTGCATTTTTTACTTCTAGGCTGGAATCAAACACTGACCATACACATCTCTATGTTTATGGATATGGGACCTCCCCTTTCCTCTTAGTAGATTGCTTTTGAATTTGTGTGTGTGTGTGTGTGTGTGTGTGTGTGTGGTGTGTGTGTGTGTTCTCCATTCATCTGCAAGCCCCTCTCACAGTACAGGAAACATTGTCTTCTCTCCTACCTATCTCACACGCATCACACGATCCATCTGGTATTTTATCCTGCCTTAGTATCACTCCAGGGTAGGGCCAACAATAAAAGGTAAAATAATGAAAATAATAATGACTAACACCATTGAGTTCTTACATGCACAATGTATTTGCTTCTAGTGTTTTGCATTTATTATCATGTTTAATTCTCAGACAACTTTATGAAGTTGATAATATTATCACTATCCTAAGAAAACTAAAGAACAACTTGTGAGGCAAGATTAATATTGATCTGGGTAAGAACAATGGGATAGAAAGAGGAGAAATAACTCTGTGAAGCTGATCTTCTTTTTATTTATTTATATTTTTTTATTTATGATAGTCACAGAGAGAGAGAGAGAGAGGCAGAGACACAGGCAGAGGGAGAAGCAGGCTCCATGCACCGGGAGCCCGACGTGGGATTCGATCCCGGGTCTCCAGGATCGCGCCCTGGGCCAAAGGCAGGCGCCAAACCGCTGCGCCACCCAGGGATCCAGAAGCTGATCTTCTATTAACCTTCTGCTACTTCTTCTAGTAAGTATAGCTGATGTCTTCCCATCTTTACCTTTCTCCCTTCTCTCTTCTGCACTTTATCTGGAGAACATCCCATGCACTGACTCCCAGCCCTAGCACAGAAGAAATGCTCCGATATTCTCAGGATTATATTCCTCTCAAAAGTGGATAAGACTTATTTCTGTTGTTTATGTACCCAAATCTGCCATTAGCTCTTATTGAAGGATATTATTCTTGATTTTCATTTTTCATAGAGTATGATAAGGAGGAGAGAGGAAGCAGAATAAGGTTCTTTATTCTTTTGCCTTAATTGATTGCAATGACATTATAATAAAATCTTCAATATGTTGTATACTTAGTTTTGAAATAGAATGAGGGGAGAAGGCAGGAAATTAATTATATATTCTGTCATAGTCAGGTATAGAAACCTTTGTTGGGAAAATGGTTGCAAAAACAGTCTTGCCATGTAAACAATTAGAGTTCTTTAAAAAATAAAAAGAAAAGAAAAGAAAAACAATGAAGAGGGATAGAGAGCAAGAGAAAGAGAGACACAGAGAGAGCAAGCACTGGAGAGGGGGGGGGGAGAAATGATGTAAAAGTATTCAAGTTGGAAAATGATCACCAAGGAAGTCCACTAACAGGAGGTCCACCAGTCCCTCCGTGGCCAAACCACTTGAGCTAGTTCATGAAAACTGGGATGGATGACTCAGTCGGCTTGGCTGCAAAGATGTTTAAAGGAAACCTATTCTAAATATCTTACTTTTCTTCTGTATGCTTTCCCTTCCCACAGACATGAAGGTGCACTAGTTGACTGGTTCCCACAGTATTATGACACAATTTGCTGGAGTCCATTAATATTCTGTAGGCAGAGGAGGTTTTGTAAGATGCAGAATTCTATGCCTAAGTCCTTACTCTGTATGCCCTTTACAAGGATGATTTTTATGTAATCAACATACCAACTCCTATAGAATCAGTGTTTTTGTCTCTATTTTAAAGATTTTATTTACTCATGAGAGATACACAGAGAGAGGCAGAGACACAGGCAGAGGGAGAAGCAGGCTTCCCTCAGGGAACCTAACTTGGGACTTGATCCCCAAACCTGAGGATCACACGCTGAGCCAAAGGCAGGCACTCAACAACTGAGCAACCCAGGCATCCCTGTCCTTCTTTTAATGATGAGGAAACTTAGAAAGTTTATGTAATTTATCTTAGGTTATACTTAGGGTGCAATGGAATATGTCTCCAGATCTTCTTTTATTTGAAAACCTTTGCTGTTTTTGACTATACCAGTAGCTCGCTCGCTCACTCTCTCTCTCTCTTTTGGTCATCACAACCCAGTTGTGAATACTAGAATTTTTGACAGTACACTTGAATCAAGTGATTAAAAGACTCAAAAGGACACTAAACAGGTTAGCAATAATTACAATGCAATCACTACCACAGCATAACAATGTCTCACAGTATCTATAAAAAAAACCCATGGTTCTTTAGCACAGGCCACTGTTGGAGCTGGACTGTTTACTGCCCATTTAAACAAGCGTGGTTATATGCTCGCCAGGGAGCCTTCTCACATGTCACGCTTAATCTGAGTTTATTCTCCGTTACCCGCTTAACGCTAAACTGTGCTTAAAACTCATACATAGAGCATCTTGTACAGCTCTGAGCCATAATAAAGGACTCTCATCTCAGTGTTCACTCTATAGACATTGTTTAACATTATGTATATTCTGTTTTAACAAAAATTAAATAGTATACGTGGACCAAAATATATCAGAGCATTAGAACCTCAATGTACCAATCATTCTAGTGGGAGACATAGATGAAGGTGAGGTGTGAATTCCCATGAGATGAGAGAGGTCATAGAAGACATGACAGAAGCAGTACTTTGGATCTAGACCACGAAGAAAAAGTAGGCTTTTACCAAATGAGGAAGGGCGGAAAGGAATTCCATATAAAAGGAGCAGTGTGATAAAGGGCCAGAAGAGCCAAGCCTAGGCCTTGTTTGTAATTGCTGAGTGTATTATATTGGGTGGAACAAAAAGTTCAAGTTAGAAAATAGCAGGATAAGAGACTGAAAGCTAAGGTATCAGGGAGATCATAAAGATGGTGACAATAAAACTTTTTTTTTTTTTTTTAAGATTTTATTTATTCATGAGAGACACAGAGAGAGAGGCAGAGACACAGGCAGAGGAAGAAGCAGGATCCATGCAGGGAGCCCGATGTGGGACTCGATGCCCAGACTCCGGGATCACTCCCTGAGTCAGAGGCAGATGCTTAACCACTAAGCCCATAAATAAAACTTTTTGGATAGAATACTTTGAGAATGAAAGGAGGTGCTATAAATAATGACACCAAAACAACAGATATAAGCTGGGCCTTTCCTGAACAAAACAAGATAAATAGTCATCTAGGACATAAAGAGCCTTGAATGTTATGCTAAGAAAGTAATTGAGATATTTAGTCAAAGGCACATTTTTAAGAAAGATTATTCTGGCAGTAGAGTCAAAAGAAGTATCAGCAAAGAATTGGGAATGACATAGCCATTAAAAGGCAAGGTCAGTGAACCAGGTTGAGTACTAGGGACTTCATTTCTCTCAATCTCTGCCTGAAGTTTCACATGCTTCAAGGAGCCTTCATTGAGCTCATTGCTGGATTCTTTCTTTTAAAAAGATTTTATTTATTTATTTATTTATTTATTTATTTATTTATTTATTTATTTATTTATTTATGATAGAGACACAGAGAGAGGCAGAGACACAGGCAGAGGGAGAAGCAGGCTCCATGCAGGGAGCCCGACGTGGGGCTGGATCCCGGGACTCCAGGATCAGGCCCTGGGCCAAAGGTGCTAAATCACTGAGCCACCCAGGGATTCCCTCATTGCTGGGTTCTTTGAAGAGGCCAGCCACTCCCTAGAACTGTCTTCTTCACTCAAATTATAAACCAAATGGAGAAAAAAAAAGAGATAATAAGCAGATGTTGCTAAAATATCACCTTTCTTACTGATAAAGTCTGTGTTGAAGAATGTGGCTTCTATCTGTAGGCATGCATGCTTCCTAATACCGAATTCCAAACCATAGGCAGCTCTGGGATGAGGCAAGATCCCTCTGCTTCCTGGAGCAGCACCTAATCTTGGCAGTGCTGGCCAGTCATTCCCAAAAGAGAAAAAGAGAAATGTTAAGTTCAAGTTTTTCAATGAGAAAAGGCATTGTAGTTCTCTGGATTAAAGAGAATTAAAGAGGCAGAGAGAGGTTAGGGGTATTCCACTGATTTTTATCTACTATCACGTGAAAGGAAATATTTAGGTGGGGGTGAAAAAAAATCTGTTACCTCCTAACATGCTTTATCTTGAAAAATTCTTTCTGGACTCATTATTTGCCATATAATGTCCATTCAGTTTATTAGATATTGTTATTAATATGTATTTACATATTCACTACATTCTTCTATAGTGATTTCTACCACATTTTTACACACTTGTTTATATGTGTATGTGTTACCCCAAATACAGTAAAGTCTCTTACCTGGTCTCCACTGAACACAACTGCTGGATTAACAGGCACTCAGCTATCCCTTTGTAAATGATGCTACCTGCTGCCCAAAACACAGTGAACACTTGAAACCATACTCCAGTATTCCTGTGCACTTCTGTTTCACCAGATACTCATATGCTTAACAAAAGTTAGATGAATTTGTTTTCAGATCTGTTTATAATAGTTTAAATAAAATTATAATTATGTAAAGTAGATACTATAAAATAACAAAATATAAGTATGACAAGAGTTGGACCTATGAAAACTAAGTCAAATTCTTTGAAAAGGCTCAGTATGTAGTCATCAAAGAAAACTATCCTAAAATTTACATAAGTAAATCCCTAATAACAGAGTAGACAAAGGAAAAAAAAACTAGAAGGATTTTGTACACATAAATCTTCAGAGTAGTCTTAAACTCTCACTTTAAGGAAACAAAGTCTAGAAATTATAAATAATATATTATGGTCCAATTACTAGACCTATGTTTTTTTAAAGTTCTTACATCAAAAGATTGGCGAATGGGTGGTCATTTATAGATTTAAAGTTAACATAGAATCTTTAACCTATATATTATCATTATTTATAATCCTGATGGAACTGTATTCACTACTACACATGGAGGCCCATTGACAGCAGGGATTATGTTAAATAATCTTTTGTATTCTCACTAAGGTACTTTTATTGTTTTAATTATTGTTGCTAGAGGTGGCAGTGATGGTGATGGTGGTGGTGGCAGGGATTAAAAACAGACTAGATTTGAAGAATAGGAAGGCATCTTGGAGACTGCAACATTTAATGCACTAATAGCAGATGAGTAAACTAAGACTCCCAAAGGATTTGATCATTGTCACACACATAGTTAACAGCTGATGTTTAATAAAGGATGAAGGTTGGATAGTTTTGTCTTCAGTTGGTTTTAGAATTCAAATATGCTCAGAAATGTTATTAAAAATAAAAATTTTCTTCTATTTCTTCTTCCTTTCTTTGATATGAATCTAAATGCTCATGCTTTCTGCTATTCTGATCTCTCTTAGCCCTTCATTATAGTTCATAGTGCTCACTCTCACCATGATGAGAATTCTCCAACATTTCTTGCTCAATTATCACAAGGAATTAACTGTAAAAGATAATATTCTGGCAAAATGCATGCTTACCTCTGAAAGAAAAAGATACCTTTCACCAAACAGAAAAACACAAGACACTTATGTGGGCCTTATGTGCACATGTGTGTTTACATGGGATATTTTGTGTTAATTCACTATATTTACTTGAGGAGAAAAAAGTCATGCACCATAGATGTCGCTTTAGAGAAGAGAAGAATTACCGAGGATGAGTACCTGTGATACATGACCAAGATACAGGTTGGAGTACAGTCATGAGTCTGCTCTGCCTTAAATAATGCACAGATGAGAATGAATGTAGAAGAAAGATACAGCCTTGTGTCCCAGTGATTAGAGAATCTTTTCAAGTTAAATCTGAAGACCTAGATACATCTGAATGTTGCTGTAATATGAGAACAAAATGCTATTGTATTCAATTACTTCCTTTAAAAAACACTTTATTAAGATATGACTTTCTCAAAATTGTTCTTCAATAGCTCCTTTAAAGGAAAAGTAGAGAGCTGTTTAATACCTAGGAGAAGAGTAAAAATAGAAGTGTGAAATTTTCTACATGGGAAGTGTGTTTATATAAGCCATTTAAAAACTTATACATCAGTAATAAATATTGGAATTAGATAAGTCAAAGTACCAAAATAATTGTATTTGAATGGAACTCTCAGTGAATTTTCTTCCTTCTGTTTTCTACATTTTTTGTTTTGTTTCATATTAGATTTGTATTTTAGAAGTATATAAATATTTTTTATTATCCTGGGTGGAAAAAAACTGCCAACTTAGACTTTTTCCCCACATGAGAATAGAGCACTCTGGCAAACGTTATAGCTTTAGCTTGTCAGAATAACTTTTGACATTAAGGACTAAGATTACCAGTATTTTTGTTTGTGGCCTATTATATTCCTCTATTCATTCAGATATTGTACTCTGTTCCAAGTTTTGGGGGAACTCATAAATGGTGTTTCTGGTCATTCTGTCGCTAACCAACCTTGTGGACACATAACTCATGGTCTCAGTTGTTTATTTATAAAATGATGTAAGTAGACTAGCGTACATAAGATCCATTCCAATGCCAATATTGTATGATTATAATATTATTATATTCTTGGGCAATGGCTACAATGAATTTGCAAGTAGTACCAGCATATTTCTCTAGAATATTCCTCTCAGATGATGATGAATTTTCAATTTTAACATCTCCAGTGAGGGGAAACTTTGAATTTCCCCATAACATATATTGAGTGTTCAAATTATCATAATATTGTTAATGAAAAGCTTTGTAATTTAAAAATATTCCTCCTTACTTTGAACTTCAGAAATATAATCACCTATATTTACATTGTGATATTCATTTCTGTTCCCTGGGCTGTGAAATTAGTTGACTATTTCTAACTATAATATGTTTAAAATATTTGGAAACAATTGTTAATTTTCTTCCCTGCAATTCTTTTACCTGAGATATATATATTTTAGAGTATACTCATTCAGCTACACTTCCTTGGGTACTTACTGGCTAGGCTTATATTGTCTGCTTTAAACTGTATCACATAGAATGGGGGAAAAAAATCCAGAAATATTTTCATCCTTGTGGAAATGTAGGAGATACTCATAGTGAATATCTCAGGTAGACACCAATCGAGGTCTTTTCCAGCCTCTGACCACAACTCTTTTCCTAGTTTTGTACAGGGCCAAAGATGATTGACTCAAGGCAGATGAGGCCTCAGTCAGATCCTCTTTCTTGGGAATTTGAAACCTCCCAGAATGTTAGGAATCACTGGACTAAAAGACTTTATTAGTAAAACTATGGGGAAAGGTTTCCAGATTTCTGTAGTTCAGTTTTGAGAACTTCTCAGTTTTCTTCTCTTCTTCAGCACTCTTTCTGGTTTTATATTGTACCTCTGCCTCCTGCCTTTAAATTCTACCCCTCTTTTTCTTTTGATTGAAGATCAAGCCTTAAGAAGTATGCCATATCGAGATCCACAAAAAAGCAGGTTGAGGGAAAGACAAAGCATCAGAGGAGATGGGGAAAGGGAGGTGCTCTATCATAGAAGGCAGTAGAGGAAAATTTCAAGTAGGAAAAAGAGGCTATCAATGGAGACATTGTTAAGGAAATGTGAAAAACTAGGGAAAGTGTCCTGATTTTGGCAATTAGTAGATCACTGTGCAACTTTGAAAATGGAGTTTGAAGTAAAAAAGAGCTTTGTTGTAAAAAAATTAAGGAGTAACATGAATAGAGATAAATAGCATTTTTGAGATGTTTGACACAATAAATATAATTTAACTTGAGTTAACAAGTCACAATGGGGTTCCTCATTTGAGTTGCAGATATAAAATCATGTTTGAGGACATTGAAGAGTGAACAAGTAAAAATTAATATTTCTTAAGAAATAGGAGATCACGGAATTAATAATTCAACAATAAACTTTCCTTGGAAAAGGAGAAGTGAATAAGAAGTAAGGGCTGATGGAGGCTACCTGTTATTTTGAAGTGATGAAGCAGGTGGACATGGAAGCTACTATAGGAGTATATTATTACCTCCATTAGGACACAGGACCTACTACATAATTTGGGTGGCCAAGAGAAAAATAAAAATGAGGAGCCCATGGTTCAAAAATTAGTAATTTCAAAAATAAAAATGAGGAGCCCATGGTTCAAAAATTAGTAATTAGTTCAAAAATTAGTAAAAAATTAGTAACTAGAGCTTTAAGCCAAGCTATTTAAGAGTGGGAGCCTAAAGTATAAATGAGCTTAATATTACTGCAAACAAATAACATAACTATACTGAAGGGATGGAGAAAAAAAGAACTAAAATAAGTAACTTTGATAAACAATATTTTGATTATATCATCTAAGAACACAGACAAAAATAAATTTCATATATAGTAACTATCATATTTCAGTAGGGGAGTGGGTTAGTAATTGATTGAGCAAATAAGTGGATATTATGAGTAATAAGTGCCAGATTTCTTATTGTGAAGTAAAGACGTTGTAAATCAGTAAAGATAGGAGGCTACACATTGTTGGACTGGAATTAAAAATATCCTCATAAATTCATTATTTCTAATATAGACAGATATGTACATACATACAGATAAAAATAAATGTGTGTATATTAATATATATATTTATATTTATAAATATATACATATATATGTATATGTAATCTTAAAAAAAAGAGAGAAAAGAAGAGGAGAGAAGAGACCAAGAACTAGGCACAGGGCATGTTGATTGCTAGTTGGTTTTTTATTGCTTACAGGCCCTTTCAACAAAATTCTGAAAAAAAAAAATATATATATATATATATTTTGGTAATTTGGTATATATATATTTATCTACTAAAAGATAGACAAAACTATCAGTAGACAAAACTCTGAAATCTGTCTATCATCTATCTATCTATCTATCTATCTATCTATCTATCTATCTATCTATCATCTATCTATATTTATCTACTAAAAGGGCCTGGAAGCAATAAAAAACCAACTAGTAATCAACATACCCAGTGCCTAGATCTTGGTCTCTTCTCTTCCCTTCTCTTCTCTTCTCTTCTCTTCTCTTCTCTTCTCTTCTCTTCTCTTCTCTTCTCTTCTCCTCTCCTCTCCTCTCCTCTCCTCTCCTCCCCTCCCCTCCCCTCCCCTCCCCTCCCCTCCCCTCCCCTCCCCTCCCCTCCCCTCCCCTCCCCTCCCCTCTCCTCTCCTCTCCTCTCCTCTCCTCTCCTCTCCTCTTCTCTTCTCTTCTCTCTTCTCTCTCCTCTTCCTTTCTCTTTTCTCTCTCCTTTTTTAAAGAATTTATTTATTCATGAGAGACACAAAGAGAGAGGCAGAGACATAGGCAGCGGGAGAAGCAGGCTCCTCATGGGAGCCTGATGCGGGATTTGATCCCTGGACCCCAGGATCACGACCTGAGCCAAAAGCAGATGCTGAACCACTGAGCCACCCAGGCATCCCTGGATCTTGGTTTCTTAATGCTACTCTCCAACAGACAGAGTCATTCCCTTTGAGAAATAGGAGATTCTAGGGCAGGGAAAGTCCATGATAAGACAAGAATCTAGTATCTTGTGATACTAGAAAGTAAAGGAGTGTTCAAAAAATTATTGAGGTAGGTTTCAATGGCCAAAATCTGGTACAATTTGAGCAAGAAAATAAACAGCAATAGTAATGGATTATAAAGCATAAAAGAAAACAAATATACATGAGTCTATGCTGATATATATGAATATATGTTATAAATATAAATACATATCTGAATAAATAAATAAAATTATTCTTATACATATATCTGAAAAATAATTAAATGAGAAGTGATAGCCCTTCCTTATAGTAAAATTCAAATGAATAATTGTAGAGGAATCAATGGATAAAGAAAATTGCTATTTGATAAACACTGAAATTATGATCATTTTAAGCAAGAATTATCAAAGAATGCTAAAATTAATAGGTGAAAGTATGATGAGAAATAGAGTATTTACATAAATCTCAAGTATCTTCTCATTAGATACTTATGAAATTCAAAGGGAAAAAATACTAGCTTTATAGCAGAACGACCTATCAGATCCCATCTCAGTGAACAGAGTTAATGTCGCTAGTAATGGGACATATCAATAACTTGAGGTTCCTGATATTATGCAGTAAGAAGGACACAACATTACTTCTGTGACATACTTGCCAAAAATGCATACTCGGAACTATCAGAACACCTGAAATTGAGGGGTACTCTATAAGATAATTGGCCAGTACTCTTCAAAAGATTCAAAGTCATAAATGATAAAAACTGAAGAATTGTTCCAGACTAAAGCAGTCTAAGGAAACATGATATTTAAATGCAATATGTGGTCCTGATTGAATCCTGGACCAGAAAAAAAGACATTAATAGGGCAATTGATGAAATTTCAGCGAGGTCTCTAGATTAATACTAGTATTATATCATTGTTAATTTGCTATCTTTGAAAATTTTGTTGTGCTGTAAAGGATGTTAACATTTGGAGAAGATGAGTGAAAGATACAAAATATTTGTACTGAATTTAAAATGTTTTTGTAGATCTGGAGTAATTTAAAAACAAAAAGTGAAAAAAATTGACTAATGACACAGGACATGTCTTTTTCCTGATACACTGATAATGTAAAAAAAGAAGTTGACTACAAATGAGTATGTACATTGCAGTGTGTGTGAATATTTTAGTGATATATGTAGTACATTTTAGAAATTACATACACTAAAATATTGAAAGCAATTACCTCTGAGAGATTGGATAATTAATATTTTTCTTTTCTTTTCCTTATTTCTTTTTCCCTTTTTCTCTTTTTCCCCTTTTTTTCTTTTCCTTCCATCTTTTTCTTCCTTCCTTCCATCTTTTTCTCTTTTTCCCCTTTTTCTTTCTCTTTTCCTTCCATCCCTCCCTCCTTTTTTCCTTTCATCTCTTTTCTCTTATTCCCTTCCTCCCTTTCTTCCTCCCTTCCTTTGATCCTTTCCTTTTTTCTGCCTTTCTCTTGACTCTTCCGTACTTTCCAAATTTTCTACAATTTGTATATGTTGTTTGGAATCAAAAGAAATCATACAATAATTTTACAACACGTTGAACAAGAAAAATTGAAATCTTTTATTTTTATTTTAGTATCTGAGAATAGAGATTATCAAAATAATTTTATTTGGGATCCCTGGGTGGCTCAGTAGTTTAGCGCCTGCCTTTGGCTCAGAACACGATCCTGGAGTCCCAGGATCAAGTCCCGCGTCAGGCTCCTGGCATGGAGCCTGCTTCTCCTTCCTCCTGTGTCTCTGCCTCTTTCTCTCTCTCTCTCTCTCTCTCTCTATCATAAATAAATAAATAGATAAATCTTAAAAAAGTAATTTTATTTGTGATTATTTTCTTTTTTGTTGTCTTTATCTTAATTAAGTCACAAGTGGCTATTATGAATCCTTGGACCAAAGCCAGGTAAAAATGGCCCTGTGATGAATGTTTCCTCTAACTTCTCTTTATAGACTATCCTAATGGTCTCTGTTTCTCTTCTTATAGTATTACTAAAATAGTTAAATTCAAGTGGAACAACTTACACCCATAATGACAACATATTAAGGAATTCCTTTTCAGCTTTGAAACAAGTCCAAGTGTTAGCTCTTCATGTATAGATATTTATGAAATAACTAAAACATTAATATGTACTTAGGTAAAAAAAATACATAGGTAGGTTTCTATTATTATAGATTATCCAAGAACTCCATGGTCTTATATGTGTTTGCTTTAGATTTTGAGTATAGTTCTTAAAATGTAGTAATTCTTAAAAACCCAGAATGGAGCCAACTTGCTTGATTTTAAATCACAACTCCAAAACTCTGTATCTGTGTGACCTTAAACAAGTTACCTAAACTGTCTGTGCCTCAGTTTCTCATATGTAAGATGAACTAATAATATGAGCACTCTCTTAGGGTCATTTTAGAAGGAGATGAATGATTAAATGTATCCCTGGCACATGATAGGTATCCAGTTAAGTGTGACCTAATATAATTTCTACTATACAAACTGAGCTCCTGTTCAGAGGTGACCTTCAAATGATAAACTCCATCCTTACATTAATCAAAGAAAGGTTTGCTGTAATTTCTACCTATCTTTCTACATTAGAATGAGAATTAACCACACTTATAAAATATCTTCTCTCTAAAGCTGTCTTGGAATATTTAACATACCTTACCTTTAAAAACTAAATGCCTGATATTATTTAGAACTTATAGTTGAGATAGATTTTTTCCATAAATTACCTATTTCAGTTTAAACTTCACACTTTGTTACATCCTAAATAATAGAGTCCCCAGTCTGTAGGTGTGCTAATTACCTGAAAGAGTTCTTTACATTCAAACTCCAAGTTGCAGTTAATTAACTTAATTAATTTTTCATCATAATTTGATCCCTAAAGTCCCATTTTGGTTGTAATTTCTTGTAGTGTTCTGAGCTAACCAATGAAGCACACAAGATATAGCATAATATTCCAGCTGTGACTTATATCCTGTATAACAAGAGACAACCAAACAAAATTTATAGCTAATAGACACTAAGTTACATGAAAAGTAGAAAAAAAAAAGATGGAGAAGTGGGCTAGCTGATGCTGTGGATAAGTAAAGAGGAAGAGGCACCTCAGGAAAAGGGGAGAAGGTAGAAGAATTCATTAAAGAAGGAATCAATAAGGGAATAGAAAATATATGGGATTAAAAGAAAACAAAAAAAACAAACCAAGTCTGGAGAAGGTAGAGAGAAATAGTTCTCAGTCAATAGGGCTAAAAAATGAGGGGAGATAGAGCATGGTTTCTAAGACAGCTTATGTGAAGGGGGAGCAATGAGGGAAATGTTCCTTTGAAAACATGGAAATACTAGCTCAAAAATATCTTAAATATCTGACCTAAAAGCAATTAAAAGTGAATCCACATTTGCTTTAAATCAATTACAACATCAGAGCAAAAGTAGTAGGTCAAGGCTGATTAGCAGGTGATTGAGCGATTGGGATTCTATAAGGTGCTTCAGGGGCTGGAGAAGTGGACTCTATAGTTTATTACAACATGAAAGACTATGCAACGTGATCTCACACTGTACAAGGAAAAGACTGCTAGGAAGCTCAGCACTCGTCTCTCCATCCTCTCTTCTGAGAAGCATTAAGGAACTTTCTTGTCTATCTCTTGAGGGAAAATGTCACCGAAGAGAAATTGAAATCCCAAGTCTATCTTATGTGTACATGGCATATATTCAACATAAAAATTGGTCTGAGATCAATGAAGTCCTTGAAACATCCAGAATAAACAAGCCAGAACATCTGTGAAGTGACATTTCCTCAACAACTTTAGGGCCTCCACTAGAAAATAATAAAAAAATAGATAAATATAATTGAAACTAACAAAAATTACTAATGCATAGCAAATTATTAATGCATAGCATTACTAATGAGAATTGGCAGATATAATGGAGAAGAATGACCAAACTTGACATCATAACATTTAAAATAAGAACATTAAGAATGATTAAAGAGATTTTTTTCTTAAAGATTTATTTATTCATAAGAGAGAGAGAGAGAGAGAAAGACATAGACAGAGGAAGAAGCAGGCTCCTCATAGGGAGCCTGATGCGGTCCTCGATCCCAGATCCCAGGATCATGCTCTGAGCCGAAGACAGATGCTCAACGTTGACCCACCCAGGCGTCCCGATTAAATAGATTTTTTAAAAAGCAATAAAACTCTAAGAAAATAACAGCAAAATAAAGGGGCCTGAATTCAGAGCCCTAAAGTCCTGGGATTGACTGAGCTTATCAATAAGTAGTTGAATAACTCGTGTTTAATTTCTGTGGGCTTTAATTTTCTCATGGAAATATTGGTATATCTGTCTCATCGTGTTTGTATAAGGATTGACTGAGAAAATGCATGCAGAATTCCCAGAAAATTAGAAGTACTCAATAAATATCAATGTTTTTCTTACTGTTTATGAAGGAGTAAGTTAGAATTGAAGCTTGGTCAACTCTTTATTTGCCAATCTAAGTATCAACATATATTTGATGGACATAAAATTTTGAAACATGGGTTTCCTTCTTAGGAGGATTGTAAGAAATTAGTATAGAATAAGGAACCAAAAAAAAAAAAAAAAAGAATAAGGAACCATCAAGATACGAAGTTAACTTACGACAGCTACATACTAAATATTCTATGTAATTTCTACCTTTCTATGCAGTATCTTCTTCAGGGAGGTGTAAAATATAGTCTAATGCTTCCCTTAAGTATGGCCTACCCTAAGAGGAGAGGGTGCAAGGACAGCAACATCTTTTTCCAGGTATAGCTTAGAATTATTTTTGTCAAATTTGAAATATATCCTTTTGGGATATTGGTTAGAATTTCATTGTATTTATCGAAAATTCTTGGAAAATGGATACTTTTATAATTTTCCTATTCATCCAGAAATCTGGTGTTTCTCTCCTATTTATCTTTTTGTTGTTGTTGTTCCCTAGTGAAGTTTTGTGATATTCTTCTTAAACATTTCTTTTACAATTAATTCCTTGGGGGTCATGGGAGTCTCCTGGGACCTCTGGAACTGCCTAGGAACTGCAGGAGCTGGCAGGACGGGGGTGAACTGAGACTCTGGGTCTTTGGAAGCTTGACAAGACCTCTGTGCCACATAGGTTGGGGGCACAGGAGCCACTTGTGGGTATAGAAGCTGGCAGGTGCCAGTGTGATCAGTGGCCTGGGATTGTGGGAGCCTGTAAGGGGCTACCTATGGCCAAGGCATCCATCTGGTGCTGGGCAAGCCAGCTCTGGGGTCCATGGTGAAGTCAAGTGCTCATTTCTCTCTCCTCCCACAGGGAGAGTGTCCTTATGTGGATGGGCTGCCCAGTCTAGGAGGAAGGCTGATAAATGTAGTGTGGATTTATGTTTCCTACACTCTGCAGTCCATCTTTTTGTATTTCAATGCTTCACCCAGGTGCTGGAATCCCTCACCTGGAACCCTTTGCCTGGAATCTTCTCTGTCATCCTCTTCACACTTTTCTTCTAGGACTATTATGAATTCAATAAAAAATGTCAATATTTAGTGAAAGCTACTATGTTTTAAGTATTTTTCTGGTATTATGTGATGTCAGCCTTGGATTCATGTTGAATATTATTTTATCCTCAGTATATCATAACTTACCTCTCATTTTATCTGTGAGAGATTATCTACTTAGTTCTTCATGCTATTCTGGATTATTTTGCCACAGTCATCTTTTTCCTACCCCTCCTGTATTTTCATCTCTTTCTGCTTTTTTTTCTGCAAAGATCTTTAATTTAGAGCTAAAATTTTAATTTATGGAAGCACAATTTGATCTCTTCTAAATCTACAAATTTTTTTCTACACCACCTTGTAGTTTCCTCATGAAATATTATAGATATTTAGTTTTAATACATATCAGATTTAACTCTTACATGACCTGTTAAGGCTAAAATGTTAACATCATTGTTGATTCATCTTTTTTGTTCACCAACATCTGATGCTTGACTTCTGTCTTCCATGTGATATCTGGAATCTGTCCAATTTATACCACTTCCACTGGGATAAGTGAGGTACAAACCTCCATCAAGTATGCCTGGATTATCGCATCAGTCTCCTAACTAGTCTCTTTGCTTCCAAGCTTGTTCACTGTCCCCAGTGTATTCTGAACCTCAGCCAGAGTGGATGCTTTAAAGGGTAAGTCAGATTATGTTTGTTTCTGAGTTTAAAATTTCTATCTACTCTCCATCTTTCTCAATATAAAAACCAAAATCCTTTCTTTTTTTTTAAGTCTCTTAAAATTTCTTTTTATTTATATTTTTAGTTAGATTTTCTTATTTTTATTTATTTTTTTATTTAAAATCAATTAACAGATAGTGTAGTATTAGTGTCAGAGGTAGACTTTAGTGATTCATCAGTTGCATATGACACCCAGCTCCTTATCAGATGTTTGTAGAGAGCCAGTGCTGTAGGCTTTGCAGCAGGGAGCTTTCCTCTGTATTAAAGAGGGAACCTTTAATTAAAGAGAGAAGAAGAGGGGACCTGTATTAAAGAGAGAACCTTTTTGTATTTTTCATGGCAGCCATTACTTAGCAGAGGCAGTTCCATGGATACACTGTGAACCATTGTTTTGGGATCCAGACACACAAGGCAAGAGTACTTGGGCACTTACTGAGACTCTGATGGGGTCACATTTTGCTGTATTACTCTCCTAATATCCAATTTGGCCTTCCACCTGTTGCTGCAAGGAGTTCTTTTGAGATATCTTCACTTATTTTTCCAAACAAGCAATCTTTTGTACTGAGTCTCCTTATGTAGAGAATTTTCTTGAAGTTCCTGGTATGCAACTATTTTTCTTCCATGTTTGTAATACTAATACAGAATATTCCCTGTATATACTGAATATTTAGATAGTAATTTTAATATGAATTGAGAAATAAGTTAGATATATGTGTTTGATTTACTATTTAATTAAGAAATCCACATGATATACTTAGCATTAGATTCTTAAGGGGAGTATCATTGACCATTTTAGCCACAGAAGGTCCTTTCTTTTCATTTTCAGGCATTGCATCTATATTTTCCCCTCAGAACACTTAAACAATTTTAAGTTATTTAGTTGCTTGTTGGCTCATTCTTTTATCTCTCTCTTTCATTTTGAAAGTTCCTCATGGCTAGAAATGCTATCTCTTTTGCTTATTGTATCTCTACTGCCTGACATAGTGCCTGAAAGTCAATAGGAATTTAAAACATATACATTTGCAGAATAAAGGAATAATTATAATTTTAGACAAAATCCCAGGCATATGAGATGAGTGAGGTAGAACCTATTTAGTCTATGCCAGATCAGGCCACAGACCTTCACAACTTTTACTTTTAAATGTGCCTATTTTGTGGTATTCATTTCTTAAAGGAATAAAGAGAAATATGAAAATACAAGGAAATACATCTAACTTTAACTTGTCAGGAACAGCTAAAGGAGCAAGTGTTATTAAATCTGGCAAAATAGTAAACTTTACGAAATAAATATATGCACCATTATACAAATGTAACAATAAAACTGATTGTATTTTCTTTAACATTATTAAAGACACAGCAAGAAGAACTGGCATTTACCTGTATAGAAAAAATAAAAGCTGAACTACAACAAATAACTTCACAGTTAGATCATTAATGACAGGAAAAATTGCCAAAGGGCATTACAGAATATCCTTTTTTTTTTTTTTTTTTCAATATCCTCTGGAAAAGAAGTACCAGTTAGGTGTTACAGATTCAGCCTTTATAAACTCAAGCCATCTTTTAAAATTTCTTTCAGATGTAGAAATAAACCAGAGTAAAATATTTTAGACATATTTTTGACACAAGCTAAATGTAAGCCTAGAATAATTTGCTAAATGTCACAAGAGAGGGAAAAAAAATTAGTCAGAATAAATAGCTGCCTTTAAGCTTAACTAGTATTTTCTTGTATCTGTGCTTTAAAAATCACCCCTGTTAGCTAGCAGAACATGTTAAATCAAAAGGATTTAGCATTGTGGTTAATGTCTTGTTCTTTATGATCTGCACGGGCCTAGATATTGCAGCACATATTTTACATATGTAATTCTGCTTTGGGACCTACTTTAAAACCAACGTACAATATGCTGAATTAATAATGCTTATAAATGTAATATATATGGGGAGAGTTTGAAAAACTCTTGATGAAAGGTGATATATATTTATGAGGTGCCAGATGTTTGCCTTTAAAAGTAATTTTTACTAACCCACACTATTGAGATTGGTATTGAAGTGGTCTCTTTGTGGTAGTATATTATTTAAAATATGTTCTGTGAGACCTAGGCACAATGGGGTGAATAAAAGAATAAGTACCTGTCTAAATTTTATGTATTTTTTAAAATTAGGCCATTGGGGTACATTTTTAATGCAGGTGCTGTGGATTAGACAGAAAACAATAAAAAGAGTTATATATTTCATATACAACTGCAGGTGGTGAAAATATACATATTATTGTTATTTTAATATTTTCTTGCCTTTTTTATTATGGAGGTAATCATGATATCATATGCTTATATATCATATTTCTTCCAAGGTGTTCAAACACGTTATGGTCATTAATTATTTTACATTTCATAACTTCCCTAGAGGGTAGCAGGGACAAATATTATTGCCCCATTTTACAGATGAGGTAACTGATTACCAAATGGCCACTCTCCAAATGTCTCCAGAATATTTTCAAGCAATTTGCCAGGGAGTTTTTCCTCTGGCCTTTCACACTATGTGTCCACTGGGCTGTTTCTGTTGCTGTTGACAGTCAGGAACATCACTCTGGTACTGCCCCTGCTACTATGACTAGAACATTGAGGAAAGTGTTCATTTCTTCCCAAACACAAGGCAGAGTCCACACGGCATATTGTAATGAAAGCTTACCAATCATTTGGGAAACTAAAAGGTGTATGTTAACACACACACACACACAACTGAGTACTTTCAACAACTGCCCAGGTCCAGACCCATCATAAATCTCCTTTATTGGCCTGCTTCCTCTCCTACTTTTAACCCTTTTCCTTGTGGCCAGGGCAATTTATCTCTTACCACATCTCACATCTGACCCACTCTTGGCTCCACTAAAAGCAGAAGGAGTTTTCTTCCCCTAATCTAAAATCCCCTTCCTGAGGTCCCAGGACTAACTTTTTCCCAGGATGGAAATCTCCATTTTTCTTAAAGGAAACTCCATCCTCTTCTACAGAAGTATGTTTCATCTTAGGGCCATAATAACACCAAATTTACAAAGTAGTCAAATTTATTATGTCTGGTTTCTTTCCCTTGAATAAAATCGTGTGTGTGATAAAAACAGCCTGGCCAGATGTGCCTGTACCTAACTATTTCTCCTCATGAGGGAGTTAGTATATACTGGTGTTCAGTCTCACTCAAGTCCTCTTTCTGTGATGTATGATCCTGGGGTGGATTGTGGTAACACACACAGTTCAGCAGAATCTAAAGTTCTAAGGCCCATCAATACCCTGGCACCTTGTTTGAGTCTCATGTATCAGACATTGTGTTCTTCACTCAATTATTGATTTATTTAATGCTTGTCTGTGTGAGTGTGATGGTAGTAGAACCATGCCATTAAGACAAAGTAGACAGGGTCTCTGCCTTCAGTCATCTTATAGTTTAGGTAAAGCAAAATACAGGCAATTACCAACATTTCTCCTTTATAAAAAAGTATTCCACTTTTCACCTACAGATCAGCCCTTTTCTACTGGACACCAACTGGAGGGACTGTAAATCACAGGTACTCTAATATGGAATGGACATCACTGGTTCCCTTCATCTCCGCCTCCCTCTGTCTCTCTGGAAACACAGAAAGTCAGGCTTCTAGAAGTCTCTTTACTCATGTGATAATTCATAGCATCATTCATAGCCCACTTGCTCCAACTAATCCAGAGAAATAACAATAAGAGTTTGGGTAGCTAGAAGAGCCTGAATGGCTCAGTGGTTGAGCATCTGCCTTCGTCTGGGGTGGTAATCCCAGGGTCCTGGGATCAAGTCCTGCATCAGGCTCCCATCAGGGAGCCTGCTTCTCCCTCTGTCTATGTCTCTGCCTCTCCCTTTGTGTCTCTCATGAATAAATAAATAAAATTTAAAAAGATTTAAAAAGCTAAAGCATCTGCAGATTTTTCTAAAGCAAGATGAATATTTTTCTGAAGATCAGCCTCAAACATAAACCTAAAATGAACAATAACTAAAGATTATGTATAACTATAGGCTGGGTTCCTTTTTTGGAAATTCTTAGGAAATACTTGATGGGAAAGGGTTTTCAAATACCATTATCTTTTCTCCTTACAAATATGACATTTCATTTGTGCACATAGATTACAAACATATTTATTTTAAAATTTGAAATGTTAGGGAATTCCATAATTTATTATGACAATTATGAATTAGCTTTAGAGAAACTTGAAAATGGAATTTCCTAAGTTTGTTCAATACTCAGAGATTAAAATTAAATAGAAAGTATGATTTATTTTGAAATCTTATCATGGAAATCATCTTTTTTCTCATATTTGTTAGTTTGATCTTTAAAGACTTTATTCATTTATTTGAGAGAGAGCAAGAATGAGAGAGATCATAGAGGGAGAGGGAGAAGCAAACTCCCCACTCAACAGGGAGTCTGATGTGGGGCTCGCCCAGGACTGTGGATCATGACTTTAGCTGAAAGCAGGTGCCTAACTGATTGAGCCACCCAGTTTCCCCTTCCCTCATGTTTGTGACTCAATTAGAATAGTTTGCTTTTTTATTCTTTTTACATGATTTCATGGAATCTTAAGAGTTGGAAGGTACCTTAGAAGTCTTTTCATTTTAACTCCCAAGAACACTGAAATCCCTTTACCCTCATAATAGATAGGTTTTACTCTTTATTTGAACCCATAAAAAGTGGAAAATTCACTCTTTTTGAGGAAGTTTATTTCACTGTTGGACAGGCTTGTTGGCTGTCAGGAATTCTCCATTATTCCTAAAATCCTTCCCTGTTTATTGTCTACATATTGGCTTGTTTATTGCTATGTCTTTAAATATTTGAAATGAAAAATAATGTGCCTTCCCTTGCCCCTTCTCTTTTCCAGGCTGAAACACTTACTTTATGGCAAGAGAAGGACAAGTTATTTCAGGCCTAGGGAAGCACCTTATGCATTAAGCTAACAGCTTTGGCTAGAGCATGGAATTCATGAAGAGTTGTAAAAAAAAAAAAAAAAATAGACAAGTTAGAAATGAAGACTGAAGTCTTGCTGTAAATAACTGTAGGCAAGAAAGTCTTTGATGTTTTCATGAGGCATTGTAGTGATAACATCAGAGATCTGCTTCAGGAAGATTGATCAGATCATCACTAATCACCTAGAGCATGAACTTTTGGTCAGTTCTCCCCTCCATAGATTAGCTTTTCTGCATTCCAGCTCTTGTGTCATCCCCTTTCCTTGAGTGTGGGCTAGATTCTAATCAATAGGAAATGGTGAAACTGCAGGGATGTCACTTTATGATTACTTTATGACTTCCATTGTAATATTGGCTCTCTGTATTGCACGGTTTCATAAAACAAGCTGGCACTTTACAAAGGCCCATGTGAAAGAATGGAGAGTTTCCTCTGGCCAACCACCAGTGAGTAACTGAGGCTCTCAGTCCAACAGCTCACAAAGAACTGAATCCTGCCAACAACCATGTGAATTTGTAAGTGGATCTTGCTCTAGTTAAGCCTTGAGATGACTCCATCCTGGCTGACTCATGGATTGCAGCCCAAAAGAGATCCTGGAACAGAAGACTCAGCTTAGCCACGCTTGCATTCCTGACTTGAGAAACTTAGGTAATAAATGTGCATTGTTTTGAACACCTAACTTTTTATAGTAAGTTATTACACGGCAATGGATAACTAATACAGGGTACGTGTGTAATATTTTGAAAGGGTAATGCTAAAGCGCCAAGCAAGTGTAAGCTGAGTAAGCTGCCAAACCTTAACCCAATGCATACATTTTGAGAATGCAAATGTTATGAACAAGAGTATATTTATACCCAAATAATGGGGGATTACAAATATTCAGATTATGATTGGTTGGTTCTGGTACGTGTGCATTCAGATAGTTCATTCATGTTCGACAATAAAACACAGAACTGTATTATCTGGACTGAGGTATTGCTGACAGTAAAAAATATATATATATTCTTGTGTCCCTAAAGAGTGCACTTTATAAATTTTTATAAGCAATTTTGGAGATGCAAAGCATGTGCACGGCTAAAATGTTCAAGTTTTTTTTTTTTTTTTTTTTTTTTTACTGGCAGAAGACCAGCCAAATGAAGGCTTTAAATGGAACCTCAGAAATTAAAATACGGATTAGCCCTATGTTTTAATGTGTTCTTGCTACCATTCTTGTCAAGTGAAAAATCCATTCCAAATACTTGAACTTATAGAGCAGATCTTTGGCACTGTAGCCAAAAGCATAAAAACTAAACAAGTCCTAAAACACAAACAAAATGAAGTGCTGCCAAATCAAATCAGACTACTTTATTTCATTCTGCCAACTCCAAAAATTGAGACCTTCCTTATTGTGAAAATAACCCTTAATGAGTTTTTCTATGATACTGCATTTTGTTAAAGAAATATTGACTAGCTAGTGTCATCAGGTTTCCTCATTGAGAGAACTAAAGTGCTGAGGGAAGAATATCTGAGGACAATTCCTTTGAGATGCAGAGATGTAACAAGGCAAGAAGAATTGCAGGGCCAACATCCAGAGAGAGATAGACACTCTAAGAGATAGAAACCCAATATTTGGGGCTGCTCTTCTCCTAATCTTAGAGGCACCTATAAATTCTATTAGAAACAGACTGAGCAGAACTTTTGATAGATTATCGATACCAAGGAGCAGAAATTCTGATCTATGCTGGCCAAATGAGAAAAGTCCTATCATTTGAATTAGAATCTCCAAAGGGCTACACTGCAGAAGAAAAGGTAATTCAGAAATAAGAAATAAATATCCTCACCTTAATGGGGACTGAAGCCCAAATTTGAACCATCTGAATCTCAGTAACTGGATTAAGGTGACAAATAATCTCAATGCCTCCGATTTACTTAAATCAAACATAAACCCTCAGAGAGGTTCACTTCTGAGTAAGGTGAAACATTTCAACACAGATCAAAAATAATTACAAAGTAGAAAATCTGGAAAAATTACAAGATCATTGATTTAAAGGCACCAGAGTATTCCAGAAGCCACAAAGACTGAAAAGAGTAGAATTCTGGCCAAGATGTAAATTTATGGAAGAGAGCTAAGGATTTTCTGCTTTCTTTGCAAGCATTTGTTGGTTTTAGGTTTGAGACAAAAGCAGAGAGTTTCCCCATGCATAGGGCTGCTACTAGAGAGAAAGAATGACCAGCAGAGATTTGAGGAGAAGGAGGTCGCATGAGCCTGGTTTGACATAATTAGTTAGAGGTTTCAGGGAGCTCAAACATAGCTGGTCTCCTCCCAATGCATGTCCTGAACCTTAATGCTGCACAAAACCAGATACCAAGGAACTAAGAGCAAAGATTAAATGCCCAAAAGACAAGGGAGTATAGTGTATTTTTAATTAGATTATTAATTATTGAAAATATGTCAATTTTTCCTAAACTTCTTTAAGGATTCAGTGCAATCCCAACCAGAATCCTAGAGAGAATTTATTTTTAGGGAAAATTGGTAAACTGATATCAAAGCTTAAGATCGATTAAAAAGCTATGGTAATTAAGACAGTAGGTATTGGCATAGGGACAGAAGTTGCAGCCAATGAAATGAAGAGTCCAGAAACATATTACTTGATTTATGACACAGGTAATACCACAATGCCAAGGACCAAAGACATTCTTTTTAATAACTTCTCTTGTGTCAACAGTACATCCATATGGGAAAAAATGAAATTGGACACTTACCTCTCAATTACATGAAAATCAATTCCTGTTGGCTTATAGATATAAATATAAAATATAAAGCAATACATTTTCTAAAAAATAATATAGGGGGAATCATCTTGACCTTGAGAAAGGGAAAAACTTTATACTCATTGTAAAAGTGCCAATCTTAAAGCATAGGCTGAAAAATCAGATTAAAATAAAAACCATTATGTTTATCAGAAGACACCATTTGAAGAATAAAAATGCAAGCCCCCCAAAGTGGATGAAATTATTTTAATTACATATAACTGAGAGAAAATTTTTATCTGGAATTTATAAAGGACTACTAAAATCAGTAAGAGAAAAGGACAAATCCACAGAGTAATTTAAAGGACTCTGCAAGGAAGTCAGAGAACACAACCACATTAATCATCAGGAAGATGTAAGTCCAATTCATACCGAGATATTACTACTCATATGACAGAAGGGGTAACATTTAAAAACTAAAATACCAAAATTGGGTAAAGATATGGGATAGTGGGAACTCCAGTACCATTGTTATTGGGGATGTCAACTGGTAGAACCACTTCAGAAAACAATTTGTCATTCTACGCCAACACTGAAGACATGTGTGCTTTTTGATATAGAAATTTTAGTGGAAAGTGTATACTGATCAGAAATATATAAGCCTGAGCTCCAACAGACATACAGCAGAATTTTCACAACAATAATCCCAAGAGTCCCAAACTATACATTAATAAAAATGCATCTCTTGTATATAATGTGGAGCAAAATAAGCCAGACACAAAAGAATATAAACTATATTGTTGGATTCATAAAGAGTTCAAAAGCAGAGTAAACAAAGATATTATGTTAGAAGTAGGGATAGTGGTTACTTTGAGAGATGGGAAGGGGTAGGGGGAGAGAGAGGAAACACAGAAGGGCCTTCTGGGTGATGATATTAGTTATCTATTGCTGTGTAACAGATTACTCCAAAACTCAATGGCTTAAAACAACAAATAATCATACCAGTTTCTATGGGTCAGGAATCAGAACACAACAGGTGCTTTTGGCCTAATATCTTTCAAGAAGCTGAAATTAAGGTGTCCAGCCAGAACAGTCATCCCAAGCCTCCACTGGGGCTGAAGGATTTTATTCTAAGCTCACTGATATGGTTTTGGTACTTCTCTGAAATCTTCTAAACTCACCTATGTGGGCCTCTCCACAAGGTTGCCTCATGAATTTGAGCCTGGCTTCAGTCATTTTGAGTAATTTGAGGGAGAACAAGAGAGGTAATTCCAAGAGAGAAGCCATTGTCTTTTTATTACCTAATCTCAGAAGTAACATCCCATCACCTCTGCCCCATTTTATTTGCTAGAAGCAAGTCACTAAATTCAGTCCATAGAAGGCCATGAATGAACAGGAAGTGGGGATCATTTAGCAGGCCCATCTTCGAGGTTGAATACCATAGATGGTAATGTTCAATTTCTTCACATTGGTGAAGAGGTTGCAAGAGTAATTGTTTTACAATATTTTGTAAAGATTTTATTTATTTATTCCTGAGAGACACAGAGAGAGAGAGGCACAGGCAGAGGGAGAAGCAGACTCCCTGCCGGGAGCCCAATGCTTGTCTCGATCCTGGGATCCTGGGATCACAATGTGAGTCAAAGGCAGATAGATGCTCAACCACTGAGCCATCCAGACGCCCCAATTGTTTTATGATTATTCATTGGACTGTATATCTTCTGTGTGTGGGTGTGCATGTTATCTTTTATAATAGAAATATTTTTAATTAAAAGATGTACAGTCATAGAA
Source organism: Canis aureus (assembly GCF_053574225.1). Lineage (NCBI taxonomy): Eukaryota > Metazoa > Chordata > Mammalia > Carnivora > Canidae > Canis > Canis aureus. The sequence goes on along the minus strand of NC_135617.1, from coordinate 20,219,968 downwards.
ATTTCTTCAAGCTTCATATTCTCATAGAATGGAATTGAGATTCTATACAACTCCAAAGAACTCCTTACCTACTTACTTAGATATATGAACTGCCTTACAAAGTTACAAAGAAGTAAACTCACTAATGTTCAAAATAGAAATTGATAAATTAAGTTGACTACTCTTTTTCCTTGGGGAGCAATTGTCCTCAAGACTCTTATTTAAACATTTCTTTCTTAGTATGTTTTTTCAGCTGATTGTGGACAATTATATCTAAAAGAAAGTCTCAAATTTCAAATTTGCCACAAATGCCATTCTCAATGTGAACTTAATAATTCTCCTAATCAATTTCTTAATTATAATTTTCTAAATTTCAAAATAAAAAATTATATTTCACGGAGGCTGCAGTACTGACTGAGTGGAAAAAGAAAAAGCTCAACTGATGGTATATTTTTGCCACATATAAATAGTGAGACAGAAAACATTGTCATTAGTACTTTAAAATTAGCATTATGCTTTTAATGGAAACATAGACAATGCACATGATATTAATAGAAAAATCATTTAATTTGTGGTACTCATCCAATAACAATACACAGATATAAATAAATAATTTCATGGATAAGAGAGGAGTTACTTACATCAAAATGTACTGCTCACTCATTCCTTGACAAACTTGACAAATGGCACAGCCCAGCCAGTCAACCTGCCCTTTTTGATGGGGAAGAGCACAGATGTGAACATGGATATGAAACACTTCTGTCACTTTCCCTCAAGTAAAGAAATCCAGAGGGAACTTGAGAATGGGTTAAGAAGGACTAAGGAAAAATATGATGTTTCCTTTTTTATGTCATCCTTTAGAATAACTAAAAAGCATTAAATACTAAGATTTTTAAAAATATATGCAAATAGTGTACATCAATCTTGATTTTTTTAAAAGCATATATTATGAAATCTAAATCTTCATATTTTAAGAAGAATTTCACAATGACAATAATAAAGACAAGTGTCATTTTTGAACTATTCTTTCTCTCTTTTTTTAAGATTGATTTATTTATTCATGAGAGACAGAGAGAAAGAGAGAGAGAGAGAGAGAAGCAGAGACACAGGCAGAGGGAGAAGCAGGCTCCATGCAGGGAGCCCGATGTGGGATTTGATCCAAGGTCTCCAGGATCATGCCCTGGGCCAAAGGTGGCCCTAAACTGCTGAGCCACCTGGGCTGCCCCTATTCTTTCCTTAACTCAAAACCTATCTTTATATTCCATGATGCTGGGGTAGCAACATTGCAAACCACATTGCCATCTGCTTCCCTATAGGTTCCACTAATAGCATCACAAGAGAAGGCTTGGAAGGTCAGAGGTAGGCATGTTGCTCTGCTATCTTTGCTTGGTGGAGCTGATAACACTTCACCCTGGCAGGGGCAGTTGATTCCAGTGCCTGATTTTCATGTCTGCTCCTAGACTCATTAGAGGTACAGGGAGTCAATGCCCCTGCCTCAGAAGTTGGAGTCTCAGCTTTTGGGGCTCTTTACCCAGCTCCTTTTATTGTTCCCCTGCCTCAGAAGTGGTGGCTGCCTCCAACAGAAATTGTCTCTGTTACATCAACATTTCCTTTATATATTTCCAGTTCTCTAGGGTATCCTTAGCAATTCCTTATACTGGGTTCTCTTTTTTTTTTTTTAAGTTTTTTTATTTATTTATGATAGTCACGAGAGAGAGAGAGAGGCAGAGACATAGGCAGAGGGAGAAGCAGGCTCCATGCACCGGGAGCCTGATGTGGGATTCGATCCCGGGTCTCCAGGATCGCGCCCTGGGCCAAAGGCAGGCACCAAACCGCTGCGCCACCCAGGGATCCCTATACTGGGTTCTCTATGTTGAAATAACAGATACAGGTTCTGCTTTCCTGACTGTATCTCTATGGATACATATTAATGTGCCATTGTTAACAATTATATAATTATTACAAAATGTATTATGGTCATATCTGAGCCTATACCTTAGTTTGCTGAAAAGGAAGCTGTTTTTCTTCTGCCATTTGATATGAAAAAGATTTCATTGGTTTAAGAAGAAAAATACTGGGGATCCCTGGGTGGCTCAGTGGTTTAGCACCTGCATTCGGCCCAGGACGTGCTCCTGGAGTCCCAGGATCAAGTCCCACATCAGGCTCCCTGCATGGAGCCTGCTTCTCCCTCTGTCTGTGTCTCTGCCTCTCTCTCTCTCCCTCTCTCTCTCTGTCTCTCATGAATAAATAAATAAAATCTTTTTTAAAAAAGAAAAGAAGAAAAATACTGATTACCACTTAAATTTATGGAAGTCTACATGTAAATAATTTCTATTCTAGATCCGTTTAACTGCTTCATAAAATATCAAGATGTCATTGCTTGTTATATGATAAGAATAAACTTTAACTGATTATTAAGATGTATCCTTATAAGAAGGCACATTGCCATACTATGTATGACAAATTATAAACAATCTGTGTGTTATATAAATAAAATGAAAATAATTACTTCATTAAAAATTACAGAAAAAATAAATGTTAATTTCTCTTCAATGTTGATCAAAACAACTAATAAGAATCATTTTAAAATTACACAAATACTTGACAGCTGACCAACCCAATACCACCTTCAGTTGGATATAACTTTTGAAAAACTCTAATAAAATTGGTTTCCATTGCATAAGTATGCATGTTTCAAAATAAATAGTTTTAAATAGTTGTAATGACCACTATATCATGTTATATACATATTTCTGATGAGAAGGTGAAAGCCTGTGAAAAATGTTTGTCATAGAATTCTAGAGATGACAGTTGTACACACAATTTTTTTTTTAATAGAAATCACTTTCTGCCTATGATTTACAGCTTCATATTTATGATTTCTTTGGTGATTTCTTCTCTTTTTTGAGAAAGGGCACAATAGAAATTTTGAGAATAAAGAATTAATTGGAAAACATATGTGAAGAAAGTGGGGCATAGAATTCTACATTTTAACAGATTATTAATTAACTTACATTAAGATATTTGGAAGCATCTGACTTTTGTTCAATAATATAAAACTACTTGATTGCAAACCTATCAAAATGCAAAATTGACCACTTTAATATAAGTTATAATATAGTAGGATATAATAGTATTAAATCACTTAGTAAAATAATAATAAACATGATAAAATAATTATTTTTATAACATATGGATTTTTTTCTGTTCTTGAAGATTCTAAATATGTTGGACTTTCCCTGTTTGTGGAAAGAGTGTTCTTGAGTGAAAGCTGCTTTGATTACTCATGTGACTGAAGCTGGTCTCCAAAATGTCTTGTAATTTCTAATTGCCAAAATCATTATATATAAAAGCGTAGGTAATAATTAAAGCCCATAAAGTCAGCGTTCTTGCCATCTACTGGGCCATACAATACTTTATATATTTATGTGGACACCATGAGATCCCTATCAGTATCCATAATTCCACGGCTGAAGTGAGAAATATGTAATGTTTGGTATCTGGTGGTGTTATTGGTATTGACCCTAAAGAATTCTTGCATTAGATATCTGGAAAAGGAGTAGAAATACATATCTATCTTAGTTAGGGGAAAACCACCAAATAGCCTGTGATACTAGGCTCACCCACATATACCTCATGATATGCTAAAAATCATTCAGAGGCATTTTGAGTGAGCATTTTAAAGACAAACATTGGAGGTCCATTGTCAAACCAATCTTCCCAAGTCTTTCAAAGTGCAATATAATGGCTGAAGTGGTAGTATACTTATGACTAGATGAACAGAATGTTATTCCTTTAATTCAGGCAATTTGCAACTAGGAATGTTCTCTTATCACCCTCTGGAAGTCTGACCATCAGTTATTTTGTTTTTTTAAAAACAATCAACTGATTTTGATTGAGGGCCAGCAAGAGATGTGATAGAAAAAAAAAAAAAAAATCTGGGAGGTGCATTGTGATTCACTGTATCTTAAAATACAAAGGCAATATTTATTTAAACAATGGCAGGAAAAAAAAAAAAAAAAACAATGGCAGAGATTTGCCCCAGGGTAAATGACTATTCCTATCACTTCATCCCTAGGAAAAATGATAGAAGAATTTACAGTGGTGATCCACTAGAAGAAAGGGAAGGGGTTAATCTTATGTCTGTTTATGTTTATTTATTTATTTATTTTTTGTCTGTTTATGTTTAAATGCTGTGCTTCTGTGTATACTCAACCCATGGGTATAAACCTGTCAGAAGGAATCCTTAAATTAATGCTTCCCGCCATGAAATACACACAAGAATCAATGATTTCATGACAAACATTAATGCTTGTTCTATGGCCTATGGGCTGCCAAAGCACCTAGGACAGTGTAAACACTGGAGGCCACAGGTTCAAGTCCACACTGAATTCATCAGGCTTCATATTTGTGAGGAAAAATATTTATTCTTATTCTCAGTGTTATTTCTACCTTGTAGTAAGAAACTGTCTTTTCAATTTCAAAAATGTGAACTACATAGCACATTATTGTTTAGATTCTGTTTTGCTTTGTTTTTGCAAATAAGCAGATTCCTATGTGGTTAAATCAGCCTGGAGCCTTCATTTGCATTGGTAGTAATGATACGTCTGGGAAGATGATGAAAATTGATAGGAAACAATATTCCCTCACAATGACAGTCTATGAATGGTAGAGATCCTGATTTAGACCTGAAAAGATAATCCACAATGAATGTGCTGCTCTGTCTTTTCTCCCTTATGAAATTTTGAAGGCAAAGGTTGAAAATTACTGACTTATTGCCTCATGAATTCATTTGAAGTGGCATATATTGAAATTGAAAGCACTATTACATGGGTAGCCCATTGTATGTGGTGATAAGGAAGCTATTACTTAACTTGGCTGAACACTTGTCAAGGATTGCTCTTGAAATGAGTCCTATTCATACTTAGGCTCTGCCATCAGGAAAACAAACTCATTCTTTATGACAAGAGATACCAAATCATGATCCAGAAACATGGACAAGTCTTCTTGTCAATGTTCCTGTGAGAGGGACTTCAGGGCCATGTGAAAATTAAATACTGAGAATTCTAGGTTATAAAATAGAAATAGTTAATTATTTTTTGATAAGTTATTGCTATAATTACTGAGTTGATAATTATATTAGTCCAGATAGATTAAGTGGTACTGTGGTGGCAAATGACCTCAGAAACCTCACTGGCTTTAAAAAACAATAGTTTATTTCTCACCCATGTTTGGCTGTATCCCCTTCTCTCTGGCATCTCTTTTTCATGTTGGAATTGAGCATGATAAAGCATCTCCTTTCAAGAATATTGCCAGGCTAATTACAGAAAGAAAAAAGCAAGATACCAAAGAATGCAGTGACTTTCAAAACTTCTGCTCAGAAGTGGCACATATCACTTCCACTTTTATTCCATTGGCCAAAGCATCAATAGTGACTTTGTTCATGGGTCCTTTATAGAAGGATTGAATGGTCAAAGACAGAGGTGAGTGACCATTGAATGAATCATCTCATCCTCCTTATTATTTAGTGTTTCTTCTGCACCAGAAACTCGTTACTCGGCACTGAGATGTAAGACATAAAGATTTGTGCCTTTGTGTCCACTCCCACAGGAGCGGGATAAAAGATTGGGAATTTCAACCACATTAGCTGACACCAACTTTCAGCTCTCTCTCACTTGATCTTTGTAATTATATAGGTCAATGATACCCTTGTTGGATATCCATGTGTCTCACTCCTAGGAGCACCATAGTCTATTAGCCATCAGTACAGATCCCAGCAAGTCAGGTGTTCTGGTTGCCATTTTAGATTTATTACCTGTTATGGCAATTATGAACACCTTGCCTCTGACAGTTGCTTTCATCTGACCTGTACTATTCAGAATCTCATTCTTTCTTTGCCTCTAAAGAACCCAGCAGCTTTTTCTACTATCAACTCTGACCTACAAAGGAGAGCTATAACTGAGCTCCTTAGTAATGCTAGTGCCCTCACCACTTGATCATCCTTTATTGCTTTAATAAATGAAGTGTCCTCTAGATTCTCCTGGGGAGCATAGGCAGGTTATGGGGTTCACTGATCAGTAACGTATGGATTTTCTGATAATATGTAATAAATCCATTCTAGCATGCCAACCTTTCTGAACTTCTTAACTCCTTCCTCAGTACTATGCCAAGGCAAATTTTACATCTACCTTTCATTTTTACTAGAAGCCATCATGTTTTCCAAGCTTCAAGGAGCCATTCCAGCAGCGTATCCAGATTAGCTCTTGCTGTCTTTGTTTATTGTTAAATCTGGAACTATACGAGTGGGTTTCCCATTAATAAATTTCAGAGAATCTTGGATTTGTTTTTAGTTTGCTTCTTTTCATCAGAATTATTGGACATATTCTGAAATACTTAGTTCTATATAATGCTTTAGTCAAAATGAACGATATTAATCCTGATAATTAAAAGTTATATTGGAAAAATACAGAGTGAACTTTAACTAATACAAACCAGACCCTTACTAGAACATAAAAATATTCTTTCCCAGAGTGTCTGTTTTCTGGCTTCTTGTCTGGTAATATCAACTGAGTGTGAATTTAGGTTACTGACCACATAGTACATGCTATTAACTTAATTCTTTGTGGGCACAGGTATAAAATGTGTTCTTAGCTATGTCCATATAAGAGGAGATTAGAAGTAACAGAGCAAATCTCCCAAGACAGGATCAAGAGAGTTGGCCCATGTGGCAGGCCTTGAGTGCTTTGCAATTAACACTTAGTTCACTTTCTTAGAGGACATCACCAGGATCAAAATGACCCCTATAAATATGATGTAGAGGAGATCGTAGTGAGTTTCCTTACATACCAAAAGTTATTCTGGGGAGAGAAAATGTGATTTGGTTATTTGCAACCCCCAGTAGATTTTACGGTTGGTCAATTCCATTATTTGTTGAGTGTCAACAAATTTCTGCTGGAGCCACAATACTAATTTTACCAGGTACAGGAGAGCCTAAATCTGCCCTTGATATGTCAAGCTCCATGTCCAGACTTAAGAACCATGTCTGTAAAAAAGCTACCCTTGAATTTAGGCATTGGGAGATCCACATAGGAATTTACAACTATTCTTTTTCAAAGTTGGGTGAAGTTGTATGATGATCATCATCATCACCATCAATATAACCTTATATATAAATAAGACTTGCTGATCTTTTCTGGATATGTTTATTTCTTATGTATCTATTTTATTCACTTGTGTTAGGCTGATGTCAACAGTTACATAAAACATATTGTCTTTTTGAGTGCCCTATTTTATTATTAAAATAGATGTATTCAGGGATAGAACAAAATTAGGAAGACTCATATAGTTGGATAATGAAGAAGTGTATTGTGATTGATTTGAGTAGAATGATGTTAATAATTAACAGTAAGTGTTATAAAGTGGCTTAGATGGCAAATTAAATCACAGTGAGAGAGGACAAATATATGTTGTGAGGTCCACTCTCAATAAGTAATTTAATAAATAGCAATAAAAAAAGGAGAAAATAAACAACCACTAGACTATTACTGGGTGTTATCTTAAGGGAAATCAAGGGCCAAAATGTTTGTTCTCATATGATCTGGAGTATATGAATTTGACTGAGTTATAAGTACATAATGATCACTCCACTCATTATACAGCTCCTATTAAGAAAAAAAATAAGGTGATATGGAGTAGAGAAATTCAAATTGAATATATATTCATATGAAAGGTAGTTAGTTGAATAACTTTTAATTAGTATTTTTTTTAAGATTTTATTTCTTAATGAGAGACACAGAGAGGGGGAGGGGGAGGGGGAGAGAGAGTGTGAGCGGCAGAGACACAGGCAGAGGGAGAAGCAGGCTCCATGCAGGGAGCTCGACATGGGACTCGATCCAGGGTCTCCAGCATCAGGCCCTGGGCCTAAGGTGGCGCCAAACCACTGAGCCACCCAGGCTGCCCAGTTTAGTTATTTTTAATTCCAAGCTATACCTTTGAGTGGAAATACTTATCAATATACCTTGATCTGTCGCATATGAGTGGAATTTTACTTTTCTTGATATTTTGGTGAATTTACCAGCTCTGCACTAGTCATTTTACTGAGATTTGATGCCATGGAGATTCTGCAGTAAGGAATTCTCTCAGGCACACTGACGGCTGCTGCTTCAAGGAAATTTCTGAAAGGGTTCATCTACAATAAGTGGTCTTTTACAATTTCACTTTGATTATATTGTATAAGAGATATGGGAAAGAAACTTTAAAAATATATTTGAGTACAACTTCACATGAAGCATTCCTAGATAAATTGCTAGCAAAAGGCAAGGGCAGAAAGCACAACTAGGCATGCAGTAATCAGAGATAAGATACATTTTTCAACAAGAATGATCGCTTAGAATATGATTCAGAACAGTTCTATGAAAATAGTCCAGTGGCTGCAGCTTCAAACTTAAAACAACCTTCACAGGTGTGCTGTGCAACAAAACTATGGAAGTGCTTTGACAACGTCCTGTGCATAGTGCATTATTATTGATTTATAATGGATTGCACGTGATAATGACAATTACCATATATATGAGCTAGCCAAATCTCAGCTTTTGTCTAGAAGACAATTAATAGAAGATTTTTGACAACACTTAACTTTATATGCCCAAACTAGAGAACAGATGATGCTACTTTCCAATGTTTGCTAAAAATTATCTGTCAAAGTGGTATGAATAGTTTCTTGATTTCTTCTCTACAATAAGTTTTGTGATCTGTAATAATAAACTTCCTTAAGAGTAGATAATAAATCAATGACATTTTTGTGTTCTTTAGAGTCAAGTAATTTTGGATATTGTGAAATATACAAAGATATATTTGATAAATGCATATCTACTTGTTCAATTACTTAAAATTGTCTCTAACTTCAGTTTTCTCAGCTGAGAAGTGGGCAAAATAATAGTGCTTATCCAGTAGGATACCAAACCATCAGGAGTCTCACATAAGATTCACAGAAGCTGTGCCAAATTTCTGGGGCAAGTACTATATGTGTGTGTGTTGGCAGGAAGGTACTGAGAAGCCAAGAACATAAGCCCAAATGTAAGTATCACAAATAGGAATTATTTTTAAATTTTGTGCCTTTTTAGTTCATGGGTACATTTTTGCCACTTAGATTGCTATGAAAGTTTTGAAAAAACAAAGATGAGGAACTATAAGCTGTCATAAATTTAGATTTATATTAAAGCAAAATTATTAAGATAGTGTAATATTGGTACTAGAGTAGAGAAAATCACCAATGAGACAGGAAAGAGATTCCAGATGCAAACACATAAATTTATTGGAACTTGATATATGACCAAGATGGCCAGGTACAACAATGATGAAAGGAAAGGCAAATCATCAGTATTTGGAAAAAAATACCTAAGAGAATACCTTTTGAAACGTTAAGGTAGGGAAGGAATTTTAAACAAGACATAGAAATCACAAAACAGAGCTAAAAATGCTATAAAAATGATTTTTAAGAGGCAAAAACTATAAGAAGATATTTGGAAAACATAATTTACAAATGATTACTGCCTAGAATATGTAAAATTCCCTAAACATCGATTTAAAAAAATCTAATAAAAAATAATAAAAAAATAAAAATAAAAACAATAAAAAATCTAATAAAAATGGACAATGATATGAAGAGATATTTCACAGAATAGGAAACACAAATGGTTGATAAAAATATGAAATAATATACATTATAATTTGAAAATGAAAATTATACATTAATTCCTTCAACCGAAAGAAAAGATTAATAAAAACTATCATGATTAAAGATGTGGAACAAGAAGGACTCATATGAACTTATACAATCACTTAAAAAAAACCAATTAGGTATTATGTAATACTAAGGCATTAAAGCATAGCCTTAGAAAATTAGTATATGTGCAGTAGAAGACGTGTACCTGAATATCTAAGGTATATTGTTTATAATAGATATAAAATTTAAAGAACTTTAATGTCATTAACAGAAGAATGGGTTAACGTATTAGAGTGAAGTTTTGTAACTTCCAAAACAAAGAGATTCTAATGTTTTGTAGAGAATAAAAGCAGGTTACCAAAAGAAGAACAAACATTGGTTTGACTTCTTATCACTGCACAAGAAATATATAACCAAGAAAAACAATAAAACTGTATTTTTAAATTACAAAAAATCTGAAAGTAGAGCCTAGAATTTTAACTAAATGAACTATTATTTATACATGAGAGAAATGAAGATATTTTTAGGCACATGATTAGTAAAATACCGAAGAACCTTAACACACACACACACACACACACACCAATTTTAGAAGAAATTCCCAGTAAGAAAAGAAATAAAAATGTAGGACAAAATTATAACATGAATCAAAGGTGGAGAATCACAGAGTGAGAGAAAATTGGAAGTTTGTTCAGTTATATTACCTTTTTTAGAGGGAAGCTACAGATATTGATATACTAATGAAATTGATAAGAAAAATTAAACAGAAGTTTTGGTCTCAGAAAGCTAAGGAGCACAAGCATAAAAATAATTATAGAAGCCATGGATTTCACAATAATAGAGAAAAAATTAAATTTGCTTAATTATGGTAGGGTAAATGGTAAAAATACAACATTAAATAAGATAGCCAAAATAAATATGAATATAAGGAAATTAAGTAAATAAGTTAAACTCAGAAAAATTTTTTTAGAAAAAAATTCTTAGAAACCACTAGAAATCTATTCATCAAAATGTTACCCACAAGAAATATACATAAAAAACACAAGGCAAAAAATAAATAAAAATAAATAAACATTACCCAAAAGAAAACTGGGGAAGAAATTTGAGGATTAGACAAAAACAGAGATAAAATGAGACAACATATATTTAGTTGGATCAATCGAAGTTATATAACATTTATGAACATGTATATACTCCTAAAACAAAACTATAATTTTCAAAGTATATAAAGCAACAGATGATAAAACAACGGAGGGAATTAGTTAAATCAACAAATTACTTGGAGATTTTAATATATTCTTCTCTGACACAACACATAAAGCACAACAAAACCAACCCAAGATATAGAAGATTTAGAAAACATAATTAATATACTTGATTTAAGTGTAGACTGAAGTTTGGCTTTAGCCTTGGTGTTAGGCACAATTTTCTTAGTAAGGTCAAATATCTAATGCAGAATTATCAGCATGATTTCTGACATCATCTGTGTGTAATCAGTGTATAGTAATTTCAGTAGTATGAATAAGTCAAGTGCTTCAGATTTATTGTTAATTTCTGACTATTAACATTTAAATATAAGCATTTCACATGCAGCTTGCAGTGGAAATTTCTTTATGTGCTATGTGTTGAAATTCTATCATTCTTTTTAATTCATGTGTTGGTTTACTATTACAAAGGCAAAGAGCTCTATTAGTTAATTAGACACTTGGAAGTTTCTTATTATAAACAGAAAAGTAATTATTAAAAACTTTCAAATATTTACAAGAAGAAGAAAATAGATTGATGATTAAAAATGAATGTTCAGAGAGTCTTAGCTAGATAACTAGAGAGATATATATTCTTTTAGCAAAAAAAAATGCTAATACAAATTTAAATGACACAAAGGAACTAATGGAGATTATATTAAATCATAATTCTAATCTTTGTGGATTGTACTAGTATTCATAATATTCAATAAAATATCATTTAATAACTGTATTTAATTTGTAGTTATTCATCAGTGGTATGAGTTTTTTTAAGAAACAGTTCTATTTGAAAATTTCTCATCATGTGGGGCTAAATTAAAAGCAGAACTTTCCAATTCAAATCTTATGAGGAATTCAACTTTTTAAAATCATGGACAATGATATTTATGACAAATTATCTTTGATGCATACACAGTTAGATTTATAAAGAATATGAAGAGAATAAGAAAGGAGTAAAATCAGCCGCCCTAAATTTATTTTGTTCTCATTAAACAAACTTGAAAATGACAGATTTTACAAGAAAGCTTGAAAGTATCATTTTACTACTTTACTACCATAACTCTATTTCACTGGGACTTTCAATCCATTGAGCCTATCAACTTTTCACTGTTTCTCATTCCATTTATATCCTTACTTCTTATTCAACTGAAATTCCAAATCCATGGTCAATCAATATAATCACTCCCATATTTATTTATTTGACTTCCTTGACCCTCTCTTGCTTTATCCTGTTTGCTTGAATAACTGCTTGAATCCAGACATCTACTATATTCCTGAGCAAGATGAATCAGACTAGATAAAAGCATGAATTCATCGATGTGTCCCATTTTAAATTCATGATCATTAACTCAAGAAGTCCCTTGAGTCCTCTTGGGCGATCTCATATTTCCCTGGTTCATTCACTCAGCCACTTCCTTAGATGACTACTATTTCACACCTTCTCCTCTCTTCAAACTTGAACACTTCCTCTTATAGCCTCCTTCTTAGCTGATGACCTTCCTTCCTACTCGATTGAGGACATTAAAACAATCAGAAGAAAACTTTCATAGACCCACTAACCATATACTCACCTCCAGCATGTACACCCACATACTTGGGCATCCTATCTGTGACCAGAGATGAGCTATTCCAATAGACAATTTCCCCATCCTTTTTTGCTCACCCCAGAGTCCTAAGTTTTCTCCTCTATTTTATCACTATTTGCTCTCTACTGCATTACTCTCTTAAGTCTAAAAATTGTTATCATTTCTTCTTGCTTGAAAATATATTTTTTTCAAAAAACCTACTTACCAAAAAAAAAAAAAAAAACAAAACAAAAAACCTACTTACCATCAAACTTATTTTAAAGCAAATGAAAACAAAAATAAAAAAAAATTTTCTTACCACCCAGCTTGTACTATACTGTTTTTCTGCTTTTGTTAGCAAAATTCTTCTTGTTGTTCTAATTCTTCAATACTCTCTTGAGCCTCTTAAATTAGAATTTTGCCCCCAAATTTCCACTAAAACTGCTTTTATGAAAGCCATCACTGAACTCCAGGTAGCTAAAGCAAAAGGATATTTCTTACTCTAGCACTTAACCAGTGAATCATTCCTCCCTCTCTGATAATCTTTCTTTACTGGGCTTTTGGAACAACTCATTCTACTGGATTTAATAGTTCTCCCACATAATTCACATACATCTGGAACATATAAATATAACATTATTTGGAAATAGGAGTCTTTTACAAATGTAAGTTAAGTCATACTGGGTTAGGGTGTGCCCTAGATCCAATATGACTGGTGTCGATGAGAAGAGGGAAATTTGGACACAGAGACAGGAACAGGAGGAAGACAATGTGAAGACAGACACATGAGAGAAGAGGTTATGTGAAGATGGAGGTAGAGATTGGCATGATGTATATACAAGCCAAGTAATGCCAAGAATTGCTGGCAACCACGAGAAGCTGGAAGAGACAAGGAAGGATTCTTCTCTAAAGCCTTGGGAGAGAGCATGAGCCTGAATGATACCTTGATTTTCTACTTCTAACTTCCAGAAATGTGAGAGAAGAAATTTCTGTTGTTTTAAGGAACTCAGTTTCTGGTCTTTTGTTATAGCAGCCCTAGGAAACTAATAAATCTACTCTTTTGGTTTTACTTCTTCCTCACTGGTCACTCTTGATCAGTCACCTGTATTAGTTCTCTGCTTTCCTCTAACCTCTTAATGTTGGAGTTCCCTGAGGCTCAGTCTTTGATTTTTTTTTTCCTCTACATGCATTTTGTAGAGAAATGTGTCAGTGCTCTGGTGAGATTTTTTTGGCTCCCTTTTTATTATATTAATGTGTTTGCAGGCACATGGGAGTGGGAAGTTTCAATGTCATTTTACTGTCACCAGCCAGCACTTGTAGCTCTCTTTCTCTCTCTTTTAAAGAAATACCTTTGAGGGACGCCTGGGTGGCTCGGTTGGTTGTCTGATTCTTGGTTTCAGCTAAGGTCATGATCTCATGGGTCATGGAATCAAGCCCTGTGTCGGGCTCCATGCTCAACAGGATCTCTCTCAAATACATAAATCTTAAAAAAAAAAAAAAAGAAAAGAAAAAAAGAAAAGAAAAGAAAAGAAAAGAAAAGAAAAGAAAAGAAAAGAAAAGAAAAGAAAAGAAAAGAAAGAAAAGAAATACCATTGAGTTTTGGAGCCTGTTTTGGTCTCCACTAACCATTGAAGGGTTTTTGAGAGGTATAGTAACATAAACATATTTATATTCTAAATGGGTGATGGGTCTGCTCTATTGGTAATAAATGGTGCTGGGGCAGGGATAGATTCACAGAGATTCATTAGTAGTTTACTGCAATATTCTCCACCCTCAGCCGGCACACACACATCTGAGCTCACTTACCATGGGAAAACATGAGTAAGGATATTCTTTTACCTAATTCATTTTTCCCAGTAATACTGGGAATCTCTAATGATTGCTTAGATGTCCAACAAATCCATCTTGGATGTGGGTCCACCTTCTATCTTTGCTTTGAAATGAGCATGTCCTAGAATTTGGAAAGAAACTCTTATCTTGGGGGATCCCTGGGTGGCTCAGCGGTTTGGCGCCTGCCTTTGGCCCAGGGCATGAGCCTGGAGTCCTGGATCAAGTCTCGCATCGGGCTCCTTGCGTGGAGCCTGCCTCTCCCTCTGCCTGTGTCTCTGCCTCTCTCTCTCTCTCTGTGTCTATCATAAAAACAAAAACAAAAACAAAAACAAAAAAAACTCTTATCTATTCTGTAACTGCTTTTCCAGTGTTTTATTTTCTCCTCATTGTTTCTGCTTCAAGTATTTTTATTAATGCCCACCTACCTCATCCCTTTAATTTTTCCAAATATGCATAAGAGCAGGCTATGACAAACTGTTGACTTCAAGAGAAGGAAAGTCCAACAGATGAGTAGAAATACCATCATCTGTAAATTGATAGGGGCCATGTTAAATAAATTATGGCACATCCTGCAGCCAAATAAAAGAAATGCAGAAAGCTATGTGTTGATATTGAAAGATCTCTAAAATACACAGCTGAGTAAAGCAAGGTGCAAAAGAAGAGGGTAGGAAGTAACCTACCATTTGTGTTAATAAGACAAGAATGATATGTTCATAATTGCTAGTAGATGTACTCATGGAAACGGTAGCTCAGCCCAATTCTTATTTCAACCTTTGTCACTCAGTGGAATCTTCTCATCTATGCAAGTATTTGAAAAAATACTTTCTTCCCCCTAAACAAATAATTTTCCGGATTAATGTATACAAAATTTAGGAAAACAAAAGTAATTTATTTCTTCAATCTGTGCACACAGCACTTTATTAAAGATACCTAATTTATGGGGGAAATTTAAACAGATCTTACCAATGAAGCCTGAATCATTGGAATTCAAACTCATGGTGAGTTTAAAATTATTATTTTCTAGTGAAAATAGGGTGCAGACTAATAATTTTATAAGAACTTGTTTTATCATTTAACTTTTAAAATGAAAATCTATTTCTATCCTGAATTGGTGGACTTCTCTCTAGGGAGAAATATATGAGGAATTTTTATTGAACTCTGCATTATAAAAATTTTAGAACTCATTGAAAATTAGAGTGAGAACACTTATATAGTCATGATTGAGATTTAACAATTGTGATTTTGTCATATTTTATTATGTTAATTTTGATGAATTCTCTTACACTTTCATATTAAATACTTCAGAATGTTGCTCTAAATAGTAAGGACATTTTCCTACAAAAAACATTTTTAAAGCTATAAATAGCTAACAATAAATCTGTAATATGTAAAAACCACCTTTGACTTTTTAATTTGTCAAATCAGTGCCTAATCAAAGACCATGATTTGCATTTGAGTTTGGGAGTTCTGAAGTTTCTCTTCCCCTATTCTCAACTTTTTGATAGCATTGACTTGCCAAACAAATTAAAAATATGCTCCATAAATCCTGTAGAATAGGTGAACAAATTTTAAGTAGTACTTGTTCAGTGTCAAAATAATGGCAACCTCAAAAAGCCTGCCATATATATATATATATATATATATATATATATATATATACACACACACACACATACATATACATGTATATACATATATATCTTTTAATAAAGGTTTTTCTTTCTTAATCATTTAATGCAAGCATTTTTATATTTGGAACTTAGAAAACATAATTTTATTAATGTTTCTTATGAACAAGCCATCCTCCTTTACTTGGGTTGTTTCTAATTTCTCTTATTACAACTTACACTGTAACAAATGCCTGTGTACATAAATATTCTCTCCCATATCTATTTATTTCTTTATAACAGAGTCCCCTAAGCAGAATTCTGATCAAGAGTAGGATGATAAATTTTGCCAGATAGCTTTCTATAAATAGAAACTTTTTAAGTCAGCACTGGTTGTGAGTGCTGGTGTCACAACACTCTCCCCAGCACTGAGTATTAGGCTTCTCACATGTTTGTATTTGTGTGAAAAAATAAAACCTCTTTTCTTAATTCAAATTAACTTCACTACTAAGAGGTTTGAATTTTTTCATATGCCTATTATCTATTTCTATTTATTCTTTGAGAACTCTGTTTCTCTTTTTGCCCATTTTCCTATTGAAATTATAAAGTTATTCTTTTCTGTTTTTCCTATTGCTTTTGCTTTCATTGTTAAAAACTTCTTTTAAGTAAGGGACATTAACTCCTTGTCATATTTTTTGCTACATTTTTTTTTTACAGTTTGCATTTACCTTTACTTTTGCATTTGTTTTTGACTTGAACATTTACTTCATTTCTTGTTCTTGTTCTATTAATTTCCTTTAATGACCATAACCAGAATCCCATTTCCCTCCCTCCCTACCCAATCACTTTAATGTTTCATGTATATTTTTTATTTGAATGCATTGCAGTCTATGTAATATTTTGCATATGAATAAATAGCAGTATGTTACATTGATGAATATTATTATGTTATATATCACATTCTATTTTCTATTTTAAAAAGTTAAGCATTGTTATAAAAAAATTAAAAATAGAATTACTGATTCAGCAATTCCAGTACTGATATTTACTCAAGGAAAATGGAAACACTAATGTGAAAAGATACATGAGCCCCTGTATTTATTGCAATGTTATTTACAATAGCCAAGATTTGAAAGCAACCCAAGTGTCCATTGATTGATCAATGGATATATATATAATGGAATATTACTCAGCCATAAAATGGGACAAAATCCTTTGGCTCAGGGCGTGATCCTGGAGACCCGGGATCGAATCCCACGTCGGGCATGGAGCCTGCTTCTCCCTCTGCCTGTGTCTCTGCCTCTCTCTCTCTCTCTCTGTGACTATCATAATAAATAAATAAAAAAAAAATTTATAAAAAAGGGACAAAATCCTGCTATTTGCAACAATATGGATGGGCCTATATGCTAAGTGAAATAAATCATACAGAGAGAGCCAAATAAGATTTCATTCATGTATGGAATTTACAAAACAAAACAAAGAAAAAGGAGATAATTGAACATAAAAACCATAATCTTAAATGCAGACAACAAACTGGTTGCCAGAGGAGAGGTGGGTGAAGAGAATGAGTAAAATAGATCAAGAGATTAAGTCTCCACTTGTCATGTGGCACCTGAGTGGCTCAGTTGGTGAAGTGTCTGCCCTCGGATCAGATCATGGTCTCAGGTCCTGGGATCAAGCCCCAAGTCAGGCTCTCTGCTAGGCAGGCAATCTTCTTCTCCCTCTTACTTTTCCTCTGTGTTCTTTCCATCTCTTTCTCTTTCTCAAATAAATAAATAAAAACTTAAAAAAAAAAAGAATATACTTGTCATGATGAGCACTGAGTAATGTATAAAAGTGTTGAATCAGGGGTACCTGAATGGCTCAGCAGTTGAGCATCTGCTTTCAGCTCAGGTAGTAATCCATGGCGGTTTTTTGGATTGAGTCCCGCGTTGGGCTCTCTGCCAGGAGCCTGCTTTTCTCTCTGCCTATGTCTCTGCCTCTCTGTGTCTCTCATGAATGAATGAATGAATGAATGAATACATAACTAACTAACTAATTAATAAATGAATGAATGTTGGATGATTGTATTGTACACCTGAAACTAATATAAACACTATGTTAATTATACTTCAATTTTAAAACATGAAGCACTGTCCGTAAGATCTATCTTTGCTGATGGTTATGCATTTTGCATTTAGTCAGTGTTGCTAAATGTTGCATATTACTCCATAGTGAATATCTGTCATATTTTATTAGATCATCTTTTCTGTGAACAAAAAAGTTGTTTTTACCTTCAGAATTTCTGTCACATACTTGGATAACCATCGATAGATAGATAGATGATAGATAGATAGATAGATAGATAGATAGATAGATAGATCTATCTCTTTATGAACTCAAGTAAAATTTTCCTAGGTATACACATTCATAAGTGGACCTGCTATTTTATATATATATATATATATATCTTGACTAATTGTTACTTGAAGGCTTTCCAGATTGTATACTTGACAGACTTACTAGCAGAGTATGAAGGTTCTTATGTCTTGACATCCCTTTCAACACTTAGCATTATAAAACTTTTTATTTTTTTCTCACTGCAGTTTAAATTTTCATTTTTCTTATTACTAATGATTTTCTGTGTCTTATCAATTACTAAATAAATTGAAACATATGAAACTGCTGATATCCAAACATTTTTGATTTACAAAATATGACAGTTAAATATGGTTCAACCTAATAGCTTTTGGGGTTTCCTCTTCTATAAATAACCTGTTTTATGCTGTTACTCAGTTTTCTTTTTTTTTTCTCATTTTTCAATCAATTTGCTTTCTTCTACTTTTTTTTTTTTTTGCAGACATTTCTTATATTCTAAAGGTTAATGTCTTATGATCATTAGACACTGGCAAATATTCTCTCCCCTTCTCTCTCCTGTTACCTTGTTCATGGTACTATTCTTGATCAGAAATTCTTGATTTGGGAATAGTAGTATGGGTAGTAGCAGTAGACAATTTTTTAGCATCTACGGTGTATGGGCATTCTTATACATATTTTGCATATGTTAATCACTTAATACCCATTTTAAAGATGTGGAATTTGAGGTATATAGGAGTTAGGGATTGTCCAACTTCACTTAGCCAACATGTGTTGGAGCTCTTGTCCATGAATCTATTAAATTTTTGGTCTTAGGGTTTGAACTTCAGAAGCTTTTTTTTTTTTTTTTTTTAATAATGATACTTTGTAACTAACACTCTTTACTTTCATCTACACTTTGCTTTTACATGTAGATTAGGTGAGGATTCCATCTTATTTTCTATCAAGCAATCTGTCTTTCCCCCTTTTGATTGTGGTGCTATATTAATTTTATGTCAAATTATCTTATATATGGAGCAATCTCTATTTCACTGGCATTTTTGTCCATTCCTATATTTTTCACTACCATGGTTATGAGGTATATCTTGATATATGATAAAGCAAGGCGTCCACTTTCCTCATGTCTTATGACTTTACTATTTATGTTTCTTTAATCCTCCATACACATTTTAAAATAGTTTTAGAAATATGCTTTAAAAAACAACAGATAAGACACACCAATGAAATTATTATAATAGTAAAATACAAAGTTTAAAGTGAGAGCACAGTTTTGAAAGGTAAGTTCTTGAAAATCTGGTCAACCTAGAGAAATATGTAGGTCTAGGTCAAAGTTGTCCCGAATCAAACTTATGTTGTAAAGGAAGACAAATGGCAACACAAAGTAGCTGAATGAATCCTTCATATTATCCACGTGGATAATTGGATAATTATCCAATTGAACTCTGAGGCTTAGGAAGCCACCATGACCTATCTCTGTCCCCAAACAGGAAGCCATTTTTGGAAAACACTGACAAGAATTTGGTCAAATTACACACAAATAAATATTGTAATAAAAAGATGAAAATTAATCAGATGATACCCTGACAGTAGAGGAAAATGTTATTAAATCATTGCCACACATGGGGTGCCCAGGTGGCTCAGTCGGATAAGTGTCTGACTCTTGGTTTTGGCTCAGGAGGTGATCTCTGGATCCTAGGATCGAACCCCACACTAGGAGCAGAGCCTGCCTGCCTTACTGACGTTCTCACTCTCTCTCCCTCTGCCCCTTCCCCTACTTGTGCTCTCTCTCTCTCACTCTGGCTCTAAAATAAATGAATAGATATAAATAAATAAATAAATAAATAAATAAATAAATAAATAATAAATTATTGTCACACAGAAGATGAACACAGAATCCTAATATTCCAAAATAACTTAGAGGATATTAGGAAAATTCTCAAGGTCTGAATACTATTCATCAGAACAGCTCAGGAATAAGGTGGCTTCACAAGAAAAAGAAAAGAAGAACTTGCAGAATTTAGGAATAAGAGTAAAAAACTAGAAGAAAAATAAGTCTGAAAATAGACGAGAGGAAATATAAAAACACGCATATATCACGTAAAGCAGAGCAAAGGGATTGAAATGAATCGGGTAGAAATAGAGATTAAAAGGAAAAAAAATAGTATCCAGAAAAGTGATAAATATAGAAGACAAACACATGAGATGTAGGATACTGTG
This sequence comes from Canis aureus, assembly GCF_053574225.1. Lineage (NCBI taxonomy): Eukaryota > Metazoa > Chordata > Mammalia > Carnivora > Canidae > Canis > Canis aureus. The sequence goes on along the minus strand of NC_135617.1, from coordinate 20,199,447 downwards.
TGTGGTTGTAGGATGCTAAGAAAAGAAGTAAAGCCATAGCTGAATAAATATTTTCAACTGTAATTCAGATAAAACTTTCCTGAAATAATTATGATTATAAATTGAAAAGGCAAAAAGGGAAACTGGATGCTTGAACTTGAATGTCAAACTCTCAAATGTACCCTAACAAAAGTGACTTAACTTTAAAGATTTATAAAGCATGTGTTGTGTTTCCAGAAAAATGACTAACTTCAACTAGCTGTTGGTTAAAAAGAAAACAGATCAGTATATAAGGGAAATAAAATCAAATTAGTATCAGACTTCTTGGCTGTAATGTTTTATGCCAGAAGACCTTGGAACAACATTATTTATACATTTAGAAAATGTGAGTCAGGGACGCCTGTGTGGCTCAACAGTTGAGTGTCTGCCTTTGGCTCAGGGTGTGATCCTGGAGTCCCAGGATTGAGTCCCACATCAGGCTTCCTGCATGGAGCCCGCTTCTCCCTCTGTCTCTGCCTCCCTCTCTCTTTGTCTCTCATGAATAAATAAATAAAATCTTTAAAAGAAAAGAAAAAAGAAAATGTGAGTCAGGTATTTAAAATTTGACTGTGCTGTTTTAGCAAACATTTATGGACATGGACAAACTTCAAGATTATTGTTCCATGTGGCTAGCCTGAAGAACCAACTAGAAAATAAGATTCAGCTTATCCAACATATGATTGATGAAGTTTTGCCATGATTGATGAGCATATATAGTATTATAACTTTATACCTAGACTAACTAGTAGACATAAGAATGACAGAAATATGTGTTAATGTAGAATTAATGCCACCAGCAAATATAAGAGAATGGGGAAAGTCCATGGAAAATGGAAAAACTCACAAGTATAAACGAGAACTAAAAGGCAATCAGTTTTGATATGATACGGGGGGAAAAGTACAGGAACATTATTGTGACTCAGTAGTGTCTGAAAAGAGAGGGAACTGCATTTTATATATTTAGAAATTAGTAAAAATATATCCCAATAAAACAACATTATAAACTTCCCTGAAAATTAGAATGCATGTGGTGAAAGGCTTGAAATGGTATGTGTATATGAGAATATGTGTGCTTGTGCACATGCATAAAAGTATGGGAGAATCAATAATGCTTTACCCTTCTCTCTTAAAGATATTGGGATTCATGGAAAAATGGCTAATTCGACAAGAAATATACAGGATGGGTCTATAACATCTTTTTGTGCCAGGAAACTAATATGCTCGAAAACTAATATGGCCAGTCAAAATGACAAGGAAGACAACTAGAAAGAACTATCAGTTGCTAAAGTTAAGACAATTTAAGCATCAAAACAAATAATGACTACAATTGCATACAACATATTCAGCATATAAGAATCACGAATTGGCCAGAGTGTATAGAATAATTTTGACTAATAGTAACAGTGACCGCCATGCTTCTTTGGTCCTAATTATAACAAGACTACTACTGTTAGTGGTTCACCATTAAAATATTATTTTAAGGATTTGGTTTTAAAAAGTAGAAAGAATTTTTGGGATTTGTTAAAAGATTTCTTTACATTTATAAGTTAATTAATATGCATATAATTTTTGTTTATTTTGACAAAGATATAAATGTGTTTTACTAATAAATTTATTAAATTAAATCACCTATTTACCCTTAGAATAAATGCTGTTCATCACTGACATTGGAAGTAAGATACAACTCACTTACAAACTCTCTAGAACTCTTTTCAATACTGTTTTCTGGATTTGGTCTGTTCCTATGATTTCTTCTTATATATTTTACTCTTTACTCGTGTGATTTTTAAATCAACAGTGATACTACTTTTGGTGAAAGTAGGAACTATCTTCACTTCTAAATTTATTTTCATTTACTTACCTACTCTCTCAAAATAGATTATAGACATTTCACTTTTCTTTTCCTAGAGGCTTTATGATTTATTCAATGTTGCTTGCTTGAATCAAATGATACCAAACTATTATTATTAGCATAGTCTGCTGGACACTCAATTACGGCTGTACAATAGGCAGGTGAAGAAGTTGAGTTTGAGAAATACTATAAATATAAATACACAATTACTAATTATTAGTTCAAGGTGCTATAATTAAATAAGGAGTTTTTTAAAGAAAAATATACATGAATCCTCTATAAGGTGTGATATTTGGGTCACAGTTTTTGAAGTTCCTTTTAAGATTTCTAATTCCTGATCTAAGGATGTCAGAATGTGTGTAGTGTATAAATATATATATATATATATATATATATAATGCTTCATTAAGAATATTTAGAAATCATTTTTTCTTTTTTTTAACAGAAATGGATTTTTTTAATCTTATGCATCAAGTATGTGGATTTGTTTACTTACTTTGTTTCAAGTTTTTATTTAAATTCCAGTTAGCAATAGTAGTTTCAGGAGTAGAAATTAGTGATCATCACTTACATATAACAGAACTTTCAAACAAACCGTCTTCAAAAAAGAAGTCTTACAATGGTATTAGAATACAGAATAAGGGCAGCCCGAGTGGCTCAATGGTTTAGCACCTGCCTTTGGCCCAGGGTGTGATCCTGGGGTCCCAGGATCCGGTCCCAAGATCGGGTCCCACATCAGGCTCCCTGCATGGAGCCTGCTTCTCCCTCTCCCTGTGTCTCTGCCTCTCTGTGTGTGTCTCTCATGAATAAATAAATACAATCTTAAAAAAAATACAGAATAAATAGAATTGTTCTACCAAGTGAATGTTGATGTGATTAGAGTTCCTATTTGTAAGAAAGTTTTATACCTTAGAACGTTGGACATATGTAGATTAGAATATCTTCATTATTGCTTTCACCATAACTGTTATTTGATTGCTACATGGAATTAACTAATAATTATTCTACATTATTAGCTACTCACCAAAAGCTAGAGTGAATCCTCTTGAATAGAGATAAGTCACATATATATTAGAGTACACAGCTTATCCTAGGAATATAATAGACATTCAGCTAACATTTACTGATGTTCAATGTACTGATTAACTGATTGATTTTATTATTATCAATCTTAAAAGGTTTTTACTGGAATAATGTTTGTTTTTTGACCATTCAAATAGAAATTAATATTTTCTATTTATTTGATCATGCTATACACCCATAGTGACCTCAGCATCAGATGTATCTTCTTCTTTGGTACATTCCAGGATACCATTAACATGAATACATTCACAATAATGTTTACTCACCTCAATCTATTACTTTCTGACATTGCCTTTTGATCTCTTCAACCTTGGTAACTATTATCACATTAAGCAACCTTTTACAATTATTAGTATTTAGAAAAGAATAACCCAAGGAGCAATTAAATGTGTTGCCCTTCTTGTAGTCTGTAATTTTCCCTTTTCCTATTAAGTAGTGGACTTATACTCTTCAGTGACATTCTTTTGATTCTCAGGCACTTACAGTAAGTGTTTCCTTATTTCTTTTTATAACCTCTGCTAATCGGGTTTCATTCTGTGACTCTGTCTCATGACTTTGCCCTAACACAGACCAAGTAATTACTACTCTTACATTTTTACCTTGTAACTACATTTTCTCTGCCTTTTTAATGTAATTTCAGTAGTGCCCTATACTCAAGTTAGGGCATTCTAGGTTTCTGAAGGTGATTTTCTGAGATGAGACATATAATCAGAGTTCTAACTACTTCTATTCACAGCACTTAATTGAAATACATTGTACACTAATATTTCTGCACTTAAGAGCATCAGAAATTTGAAACATTTATTTCGAACAACAAACAAGTATTATGAATATTTGACTCATTTTTCCAGGAGTAATTGTCTACTAAACACTGCATTTGAGTCTATAAAATATAAGACTAAAAAGGCACAAAAAACCTCTGAATTATGCACTGATAACTGACAATGGATTTTTGTTGTTGATTTTGCATATATCTGATTAATTCTGTAAAAACAGATAAGCAAACTCCAGTGTAAAATGAAACATTTCTCATTGTCCATTAAGGTAAATGTTTCACAAATTCTAGGTCTAGTAAATTATACAAGTTTACTGAGAAGTGTGTGCATGAAGAACTCTTGTAATGATATTGAAGGTCAAGCAGTTCATATTCTTCAAGGGGAAAATCTAGCCCCAAACTTTATTATTCAGCATGGCCAGACACATATCTGGCCAGCTGGCCTTGGCAGTGGGATGGGAACTTCATGAAACAACCTATTGTTTATACCTTAAACTGTTGTTTCTAAAATACCAAGATTATCACCTCCTTGTGGACCCTAGGTTTCTAGGACTTTCAAAGGTGATCTCTAGGGTGATGAACATTTGCTAGGTCATTTTGGTTCATGAAGGAAAAACACACATGCACACACACACACTTACCCTGCTTTCAGAATTCAACTTTAAATTCACAAAAAGTCTATTCATTGTAATGCTAATCTAGTGCTTGTTTAGCTTTTCTTCAGCTTTCAGTGTCTGAAAATTCCATTTGAAATACTGAAAAAAATAGACGACACCTATTTTCTTTTGGAAAGTGGTAAGTGGGATGGATCACTCAGCCTAAAATAGAATGTGCAAAGCAGAGAGATATATTTGCTTTGATTTATGGCAATGTGCGTGTTTCAGCTTAATAAAGATTTTACTCTTGGGAACAGAGAATGGATTGTAGTGTTTTCATGGAGAAGGCAAAGGAGATCTTGTTTTGTTCTGATTGGTTTCCCCATTTAATCTCAGACAGTCTTAGGAAGTCCTGCAGCAATAGTTGAATATTCTCTAAAAATGAGCCAAGTTTTCGACATATATTATATGGAAACTAAAACAAGGAAACTTGCTTTGATCGAATTGTGGAACATTTGGTGTATTACACATTTACAGAGTAACTCACATGGGAAAGGAATGCAATTGTCCAGCAAAAACTTTGTCCCATCAGGCATCTTTTTATATTATGAATTTTTATCAATTTTCAGGAATATAAAAGAATCATGATTGACAACTTAAAACCTAAATATGCTGCCGAGGCAGCACCAGGGCAGCAATGGCGCAGAAGAGAAGGAAAGAGATTGAGTGACTGTCAATGATCATAATTGTGTGCATAGCACCGGTAGCTCTGTGCACAGCACAGAGTCTAAATGAAATGTCTCTCTCCATGGGTCTTAGAGTCTGACGTGATCATACTGACAACCAAAAAGGGGCTGCTTCTTTTTTTTCTTTGAAAAAGGAGTTTCTTTTTATTTTCCATTGTCAGTCACTTGATAGTGGCATCTCCCTGACTGAAGAAAATGCATGAGCCATATCTGAATGATCAGCATCCAAAATAGAACTAAGTAAACTTTTTTTGATGTAAGCTTTATTGTCTTTTTGTCATACAAAATTAATATACATCCATTTTAGAAAATTCAAACTAGCACAAAATGGAATTTAAAATTCTGCATAACGTTATTAGCTAAAGGTATCCTGTATTAATACTTTGTTTCTGTTTTTCCAAAACATCATCAATTTGTCAATGGTATACCTAAGTTTAGCAATTTTGGACACAATTGAAGCCAGTCTGTATTTTCAGCATGCTGCACGTTTTGCCTCGATATATCACTAACAATTCCCCATCGTTTTAAAATTCTTCTCTATGTTCATATTCATGGTTTTGGCAACTCAATCTTACAGATGTCTCGGAGTTTATTTGTAAGTCATATTCATAAAAGTCACTTTATTTCTTGGGGTCCAGAACAAAAATGTCTGAAACTATAAAAATTTTTGTGATAAGTGGAGACATTCATTTTCTTTTTTTTTCTGCCCTATTTGTTCCAATCACTCCGATCTCTGCCTTTTATATTCCATAACATTACGCTTTATTGTGTGGTTTGGTAGCTCTCATTTTCAAAAGGGATCAGATGTATATTCTCTTCTTTCAGCCAAAAGTGACTCTGTACTGTAACTTTTTATAAATTTTTGCTGCTAATTTTATTAAGGTATCATTTGAAAACAAAAGAAAATTTATTTTTAATAGAGATACTCAGAAATAATATGCTTTAATATTTGATGGCTGGTGATAGTTTAAGAAAGATTCTTAATGTTCCTGGTACATATTAAGGGGATGCATTATTTATTTTTATGGAAAGTACCTGGTATTATGTAATACATTCATTTTTCATCAACACAGAGGAAGCTTCAAATCATTGCAATGCCAATAAATAGTGTGGTCTGAGGCAAATTATTTAACATTGTTGAGATTGTTTCCTTATCTAAAATAATGAAGCCTGTTTTATATGGTTTTTAGGAAGGGAGATAAAATCTATGTTGCAGAATTTTTAGGAAGTTTAGTGATACATTATTTATTAATATATCTATATATAAAGTTTGCTACAGTAAATGACAGGTACTCAAAGAATTATAGATACTGATATAATCAGCAGTTCATTTCTGTTCATGCTGTTCAGGATGAGCACAGGGCTTATCTGTCTTATTTTTCTCCTTTTGCCTGCCTTCTCATCCTCCTTCCCTCTTCCTTCCTTTTCTTTCTCTCTTTCTCTTTCTTTTCTTCTTTTTTCTTTTCTTTTCTTTTCTTTTCTTTTCTTTTCTTTTCTTTTCTTTTCTTTTTTTTCTTTTCTTTTCTTTTCTCTTTTCTTTCTTTTCTTTTCTTTCTTTCTTTTCTTTTCTTTCCTTTCTTCTTTCTTTCTTTCTTTCTTTCTGTCTTTCTTTCTTTCTTTCTTCTTTCTTTCTCTTTCTTTCTTCTCTTTCTTTCTTTCTGTCTCTTTGATTTTAGCTCCTACTAACTATAGGAATAAGTTATATTTTGTAACAAAAAATTACTCAGAAACTCTATAGAAATCGTCCAAATATTATCCAGACATTCTAATTCCATACTATGCATTTTTTTCTTCCCTTAAGCCAATGCCTGGTTACTTACCTAATAATATTTACTACAACCTTATTTTCAAGTTTGCTACTGCTAAGTGTTAATTGTGCAAATAGTTATGTTCCTACTGCCAGAGTTGACTTAATATATTTTCTTTGCAGTTAATGATCATACAACACCCTAAAGCAGTGTTTTTAAAATATATGCTATTCTGCAATGTATCCAAAAAGTAATTTCAAATAATTATTTTTTTTTCTTTTGGTTTGACTCAAGTACCACAGCCTGAAATATTTTTCTCAGTTAAAAGTCTGTTTTAACCTACTACTGGTTGAAGATTTCTATTTACAGAAATAGGCAGAGTTTTTTTTTTCAGGTTCCTAGAGGAAAGCAGAAAGAAGAAGTTAAGGCAAAATACTGAGTTTAATATGGAAATTATAGAAGTGTATTAAAGTGAAGATGGAGGGGGCTATCTGAAATCAAGCTCTGCAGGGTGGAAGAGGAGAAAAGTCCCTCAGCTTAAGATTGGAAAACCTGGGTTCGATTCCTGGAATTGCTACTTACTCACGTTTTGTTTTTAGAGAAACCACTTAACCTTGCTCTGCCTTTGTAGTATTGTTAAAGTCACTTAGCCTTTTTAACCTTAGTATCCCCATTTATAGATTAAAGATAAATAAAATCTATTTTGGATAATTCCTATGAGAATGAACTGAGGTATTTCAAATTTAAGTGGTTTGCAAAGTGGCGCTTTTTTATTTTATTTTTTTTAGATAAGCATTTCTTTTTTAAATGGTGAAAGACAATGAAGTGATTTAAAAATAGACACAGCAGAGATGAGTTCAGGGACCAGAAGGGAGATAAACTTGAACATTGAGTCTGAGCTTATAACCTATCTGTAAGTCAAAAGAGTGCTTGGATTAACTGTATAATGGAGGTGGGGAAAGTAGAAGAAAAAAATAGATTTACTATTTAATGAGTGTATTAGACACTTTTACTCATGTCATGTTATTAAATCCATAGGACAACTTGAAGGTAAGTTTTATTATCCTCATTTCACAGATGATTAAATAGATGCAAAATAAATGTTCTAAGTAACTTGTTCAATATCATATAGCAAATGAAGAGGAGAAGCCGGAAATCAATCAAACCCAGACCATCATGCCAAAAACATGCTCGAGCTGTCACACCACAACTCTAATGCAACTAGAAAAAGGCATACAGACATATATTAGCAATGAGTTTATACTGCTATTAGGTCTTCTGTTAGCTAATAAGATAAATAAAGGGGCAAGAACAATGGCCTCTGTCTGATTTGGAGTACAATTCCTAAGGAAAATAAGTTCTCATTAACACAGAAGCCCAAATAGTAATACCTCTGATGTGCTATTTCTGTGACAATATGTAGCAACCAACAATGTACTCTACAAGGTTGGGAAAAAATACTCACATTTTCTAATAAAGGGGGACACTGTCTCAAGAAAATTGCCAAAAAAGTATATGTCTGAAGATGATGATGAAATCATTCCTTGAAATGTGAAGATGTGAACAAATAACCTAAAATATCTCTTCTCCAAATGGCAGCCCATACCCCTCTGCTCACAATGCGACAAATGAGGGGACAACAAGGGCTAATGGACAAAAGGGAAAGACAAAGTCACATATTAGGATTATGAAAATTTGCATTAATACCTCCATAGGAAGGTAAATTCACCTTCTTTTCTCCAATTTAGAGTGTATATAATTTATTTGATTTAAAGTAGTTGAAACTTTTTTTTAGAAATTATGTAAGAAAAATTAATTTAGGTCACAGTCCAGATTCAACTTAATGAGCATACTACTTTCTATTTGTCTCACGCTAATAAAGCCAAGAACTCTAAAGGAAGGACTGAACTCTATGGGTAGACCATTGCTGCATTATTATTTCTCCAGCTGCCAGAAGCTTAAGTATGTGGTGCCCTGTCCGAGAATGTGAAAGGAACATATGATATGAAAGCATTATGGTGTGTGATTACTTTGCATGTGGTGTGTGATAAAGGTTAGCAGACTCTTCTTTCCATTTGGTTTCAGCTTTGCACACACTTTCAGGAAAGTTTGCCAAAAAGCTTTCCTCTTCTTTCTCTATTTCTAAATTTATTCTTGCTAAGAGGTGAATCTTTATAGGCTCTACTCTAATGCAAAGATCATGGTTATAGTACCTTTCCTAGGATTTGCAGGAAACATATGGAGAGCAGATTATTCAGGTTGTAAAAATTACCACTTCAGATTTGGTTCACTTGACTTGTCATCCTTCCTGTCATCCAGTACTCTCTTTTCACCCACCATGTAAACATCACTTTGGCACAAGATTTCGCTTCTTAAGTTGATGAGATCTCATGGGTTCTTTGTGGTGTGTAGGTGTGCATGAACAGGCTGCAAAATGTGAACATCTCTTTTGATGTGAGAGGAAAGGAAGAATTGATTCTTTATTCTGTAGATACGTGCAAAGTCAATATTCATTTAATTGAACCCAAGTATTTTCAAAGCAAAAGAATTTGATGAGAATTGGGGCAGGACAAAATAGATATGATGACTGATAGCTTGAGTCTACCAGCCAAGAAAAGATACTTTTCATGGATAAAGAAGTACAGGAAAAGATAGAAGGCAAATGTCAAAAGAAAAACAAGTTTCTGAAAAAATTAAAAATAGGGAGAAATTCTGACTGGGGAACCTAGAACACTTACTAGAGGAGGAAGACTTTAAAGGGAGTCTTTAAAGAAGATCAAAGACACTCTGGGGTTGGAGACGTTTAAGAGAGTGATCTTTGGTATCAAAAATTATGATCATAGGCACAGAGGCAGGAAAGCACAGGCCTAGTTTATTGAATTGAGACTGCAACTGTGAAGTGAGGGTATGTGGAGCTCAGTTGTAGGGAGAACTAGGAAGCTCATTTGGGGGTTGTAGATACCTCAAATGCCTTGCTTAGCAGATTATGAATTTCTCAGGCAATGCATATCACTGAGATTTCAAAAGCAAAAATTAGATGAGAAGTGTGATTTGGAAAAACTATTCTTATAATAATATAAAATATAGATCTGAGACAGGGAAGTAAGGTGTGGAAAGACCAATTAGTAAGCTATGACAATTCAGAAAAGAAGCAATCAAAACACACATTTGTATCATTGTGGAAGGAGTCAACAGAAAGATAACAAAGCAGAAATATTATAGAGAAAATCTGCACAGAAATACAATGTACTAGACTCAAATATGGTTGAAAGGGAAGAAAAATAAAATAAAAATAGAACTTAAGCAGAATATTTGTCATGGGGTGAAGAACCTAGGTAGCTAACAGGTAACTGGTAATTGGGGTTAATTCACTTTACCTCCTAGGTTGTATTCTCTCTGCTTTTGGATGAGCAAGAGTCAGGAAATGTCATTTTTAAGATAAGAAAGTTCAAAAACTTGCTGAGTAGAGAGGAAGAAACCAGTGTAGAGAGAGTTTGAAACACAATGAAGAGAAAGGAGACTGACTGATGGTACAAGGAGGCTAGGAGACAAGATCATAGAAGCCTTGAAAAACAGGAAGAGTTTTATATTTCTCTAACTCAGTAGAGGAAAGAGGAAAGAACAGATGAAAACGTACAGATATTTTCAGGTGGGATAGGGTAAATTTGAGGGACATAGACTTAAATAGCCTGGATCAGAATAAAGTCAAAGGTGAGGTGATTTTTTTTCATGGTGAGGAATCTATAATTGTGGCTGAAACAGAAAGAGTGTAGGTAAAATGGAGAAGACTCACTGGGGAGTAAGACCCTGCAACATCTTGTACAAGGGCTTACAGCTGTAAAACCTCATGAAGAAGTTCACACCAGCTGTGGGAAGTTGGTCTTTCACTCAATCTGCCCATGTCAACCATTTTGCTACAGCTCAGATGAAATTTGAATCCCAACTACACTAAATAATTCATAATAGGTTCTTCAAATATTATTTCCCTGCTCTTTGAGTGATTGTTCTTCTACTTTTATTTTATTTTATTTAATTTTTTGAGACCACTTTTATTTTTGATTGTCCCTTTACAAATTGTATTTAGATGTGTAAACTCCTTCAAATCTTTTTCAGAAGTTTGTGACATAAGTATATATACTTCTCTGGTTTTATTTTTAAATTTTTTTAATTTAAATTCAACTTGCCAACATATAGTATAACACCCAGTGCTCATCCCATCAAGTGCCTTCCTTAGTGCCTGTAACCCAGTCACTCCCATCCCCCCACTCTTCTCCCCTTCTGCAGCCCTCTGTTTCCCAGAGTTAGGAGTTTCATGGTTTGTCTTCCTCTCTAATTTTTCCCCACTCCGTTTCCCTCCTTTCCCTTATAATCCCTTTCAGTATTTCTTATATCCCATATATGAGTGAAACCATATCATGATTGTCTTTCTCTGATTGACTTATTTCACTCAGCATAGTACCCTCCAGTTCCACCCACATTGAAGCAAATGGTGGGTATTTGTCTTTTCTGATGGCTGAGTAATATTCCATTGTATATATATAGCACATCTTCTTTATCCCATTCATCTGTCAAATGATAATCATGGCTCCTTCCACACTTTGGCTATTGTGGACATTGCTGCTATGAACATTGGGATGCAGGTCCTGGCATTTCACTACATCAGTATCTTTGGGATAAATACCCAGTAGTGCAATTGCTGAGTCATACTTCTCTGGTTTATTGACAGATGTTTAATCTTATACTCTTGTGTTCAAGTGTTGTCAATCCCAAACTCCATTTTCTTTCTAAAATAGAGGTAATAATCATCACTACTTACCCTAAGTTTTACGGAAGAACATATAGGTGTAGAGCTGATTTGCTCTTTATCTTTTTTGTAAACAATACATACTTTTATTTGCATAGTGCTTTCAGTTGATAGAAAGCTTTAACCATTTCACATCAAACCCGGAGCAAGGATAGTTTTACTTGTGACAAAACCGAGTTGTAGAGAGGTTACACAACTTCCCCAGAGTCCCCAGGTTGACTTCACTTGGTAAATGGGAAGAACCAACCTAAATACTGATCTTCATACTCTCTCTCCTGTATTATGTCCATTCAACTAATTAAGTTGGAGTTTGGGGATCCCTATATAAGTATTAGTTTTTATTATTCTTTATTTTAAATTTAATTTAGTTGTTCTATCAAGAAGTTATCCTTAGACACAATTTGAGGACTTCTGTCGGAAATCAACTAAGTAGAAGGATTATCTCAGTGCTCTTAGGAAATTGGTATTCTACTTAGGAATTTATGACATATGTATGCCAATCTTCTTGGTGACAGGGTATATGAGGAGGAAGGTATTTATCCTACAGATTCCTCATTCCCTGCTATTTTTTGCTCTCTCTACATTGGTCACTTTCTGGATCCAGAAAAATAAAATTGAAAACAAAACCCAAAAAATGTTTAGTTGGAAAAGATTGTGGTTTCAGAGTCATCAAATCACAAAAATTTCATTTATTCATCAAAAATGATTACACAAAGGGGAGGAGAGTTGGGGGATGGGGTAATTGAGTGATGGGCACTAAGGAGGGCACTTGATGGGATGAGTACTGGGTGTTACACTATATGTTGGCAAATTGAATTTAAATAAAAGATTAAGAAAAAATCATCACAAAATTTTGAACCTAGTTAGAAGCAAATACAGCAAATGATATCTGCTAGGATGAGTCTGTTACATCAAAAGCATATTTACAAATCAAAATAATTCTCATATATGTCTCTACATACTTATATTATATGAGCCCCAAATATGCTTTTCTTTCTTTAAACACCAATGCTAAAACTGCATTCACAGGGAAGAAATGATATCTAGAACAACATATTATTTATGAAAGATATATCTTTGGTATATAAGAGATTTGCTTTTAAAATAAGAACTGTCAGTTTCTTACTCCCCTATAATAGTTACCTCTCTCTCTCTCTTTCTCTCTCTCTCTCTCTTTTCATATTCTCATGAAGTCCTATTGCTGCTCTGTATCCTTTTGAGAACAAAGCAAAAATAACTGAATTACTATCTTTAAGCAAATTGATGTTAACCACTTAGTAGCCACTGAAATAAGATTTTGGCTTCGGTAAAATTTCATTATAGTGTGTTTAAGTTTTCCCCTTTACCATTGCTTAACTTTTAGGACTCATGGTTTAGAGTAATGAAGACAAAAAAGGACATGGAAAATGATATTGATTGGTTAATGTTCTCAAATTTGAAGAGAAAGGCACATTCCCTCTTAAGCCAAAAATTGATTTGCTTTTCAGGGCTTCTTTGAGGGCACTAGAGAAGAGAGAAATCTGCATAGCCTCTATATTGTATAAATTCAACATTCTTATTATATCTAGAATTGGATTCTATATACCTATATCAACAATATCCAGATTCTACACAAAATAGGACTTAGAAATAATTTAACTTTAATTTCTAATATTTATGTAATCTTTGTATCATCTGACATTTAGGCTTTGTTTTATATTTCCCTTAGCATTATTCAAGATGTTCTACATCGATTGATCTTGACCAGGAAATATTTATAGTAAATGGCCCTAGGCCAATAATATGCCTTTCGCTTAATAAAATTGCACTCTGAATAGTTTAAAAGGTGCCTGTATTTAATAGCAAATATAACACTGGCTGCTCCTTTTCTGTGCCAAGTTGCTGTCTAGTTCAAGGTGTTAAATAGCATAATGAGTTTGGTCTCTTCTAATACTGAAAATAAAGACCCAAGAGAACTTCCACAGAGAGGGACTTTTACAATAGGAGATGACAAGTTGTTGTGAATATGACTTTCCAAGAGAAAGTCTAACTTTTCAAGGCCATGTTCATTCTCCTAATTCATGAGGTGGTCAGAAAGCTCTGTCAGACAGAATTGTCAATAGTCTAAGGTATATTTCAAACACCAGCATTCAAAGATGTTAATATTTCTTTTTTCTGATTCTGCCTGTGTGAACAATGCTCTGCTCAGAGCAAGTGATTTAGTAAAATACTCTTTTATTTTCACAAAATCAATTCTGTGTATAAAGTATGAATTAAATCCTTCAGATATCCTAAATTGTGTTTTAGTTTGGATGGAATAGGTGTTTTTCTGGCTATGGATTTTTGTGTGTGTGGGGGCGGGGAGGAGGAAGTAGAGATTACATGATTTGATTTAAGATTTGGAAATAATTCCCATGGATTTACATGCATATTAATGGTAGAATTTTAAAAAAATTGTGTTGATTTTTAAAAATTAATTACTAATTCTTGGAATTCACAGACTATAGCAAATCTTATTTAAAAACTGCTATTTTAAAATAATAATTCTTATGCTTTTTAGATGCTTCTTAAAGTATTGGAATTTGCTATTTTACATACTTAATAACAAGGCTTACTAATTTTTTTTTATGTGAAAGATAAGCTTAAGACCAAGAAGTGAGAGCTAATGTAGGAAATTTCTAAAAATAAATACCCCGGTAAACTATAAGAATGATATATAATGTAAAGACTTCTATTGTTTATATCACACTCTGCCATTGAGTACATTGATATCATATTGAGGCAGCTGTTTCCAAAGATGATGTAGAAGATTAGTTATTATCCCGAACTAATTTCTGATGAAATATACTTAGCTAGAACTTAGTCTTACAAATTTAAACAGATTTTACATTTTATCACAGAACTTCTCAGAACCTTTCCTATGTTAAAACTCATTGAGATTATCCAAACGGATGTCTGTACTTAGAATGCATTTCCTAAATTTTAAAATCAAGAAAGACTTTATTTATAGAGAATCTCTGTGGGATATTCTGTCCAAAGCAGGGATCGAGTCTTGTCATACTTCCATCAAAAAACCCACAATATTTCTCTTTGGCCTATAAAATAGAGTTCAAATTCTAGCACAGTTTATAATTTACTCTTTATATTGGTCCCCATCTATCTTTTCACTTACAGACACATTTTCCTATTTCTTTCTCCTTTCCACTAGAAGAAAATGGAATATCTTCACTTTCAAATAATTCAGCTACTTATACCTTCAGTTAACTGACTAACTCTTGTCTTTTTCATGAAGAAAAACTTGTACATGGTAAACTTAAAACAATATTTCCCTCAGGTTACATGGCCTGAGACTATCACCTAAAGCTGTTTGGTTGAAGTTTATAACAGATATGCCTGTACAAAACTCTTTACCACAACAAATATTACAGCAAAATTTTAATTTTTTAAAGATTTATTTATTTATGATAGAGAGAGAGAGATAGAGAAAGAGAGGCAGAAACACAGGAGGAGGGAGAAGCAGGCCCCATGCCGGGAGCCGGATGCGGGATTCGATCCCAGGACTCCAGGATCATGCCCTGGGCCAAAGGCAGGCGCCAAATCGCTGAGCCACCCAGGGATCCCCCAAAATTTTAATTTTTATATGTATGTGTGTATAACTGATATATTCTACTAATTTAAATAAGATATACTGAAATTGAATTTTTAAAAATCCTATTATCTTTCCTTTGCTTGAAAAATTCCTCAGAATAGGTGCTGAAACAAAATTACCAGGATCATAGTGTTAAATTTTCATGAGAATAAAATAACATAAATGTATTTAACTTTAAAATTTATAAATATATCTGTTAACTCTCTTTGGAAAATTGTGTATCTGTAATTAAGCCTAAATAGGTAACTAAAACTTTCAATGGAGACAATAAATCCATTAATGAAACCTCTACTAATTTTTGATCAAGGGTTCAGATACCACTCAATTCCATTTATGAATAAGGTCTATGTTATATAAATGATGAATTGGTTATATCTGGTCATTTATCAGTAAGTCTCATAAAGTCCTTAAAAATAATCTGTAGTTTAATTAAAGTGGTATGATTTGAGCTCAGTACAGAGTTACTAGGTAATTTGTATTTAGTATTATGAAATAAAAATAACTATTTTTATTTTAGTTTATCTATTATAAATAATGATTCTGTTTGGTTGTAATATAAAGGAACACACTTAAAATTTTGAAACACAGAAATATAAACATGATAAATATTAACCATAAACAAGCCAGTCAGACATAGTAGCTTTTTATAATGGTTCCTAGGTCATATACACATTCATACATATAAATTTACTTATATACATAACATATACATTATGTAAATACATTACTTAAACATGTATGGATAATAAAAACACATTAAATTGAGATTGTAAGCAGCATTTCTCAATCTTATGTTGTATGTGCTTTTCTCACTTTTTATGTGATTAAGAAAACGTTCACTAGGTCTTCACCCATATTTCATCATTTAGTTGGTCATTATTTTCAAATATTGACCATTATAAATAATATTGGCATGAATATGTTTGTTTATGACTTTTCAAATGGATAGTATTAGATCTATAAGATGAAATTCTAAAACTAGATTTATTAGTTCAGCTTACTAGATAAAATTGCTATTTTTGACCATTTACTATTCCTAACTGCAATGTATATAAATATATGCATTGCTGTCCCTACCAGATCATCGGTGTATAATATTTTAAAATATTTTGAAAACTTAATTACTTTAAAGAGCTACATACTTTTTGCTTAATCAGCATATTGACTTATTTGGAAGATGGAATATTTTTATATGTATTGTCCATATTTTTGCTTTTGCTAATTATCAGTGTAGCTCCATTTCTTTTAAAAATTGGCATATTCATTTTTTATTTAATTAGGAGATATTTATATTTTTAGCCCTGAAAATACCCTATGTGTAGCAAATATTTTTCCAACAGGTCTTCTGCATTTTCACTTCACTTATAAGGCTATCATAATATGGAAATTTACATTTTTAACTTGAGTAGCAACAGTATCACACACATTCCTCCCAGATCTCAAGAGTACTTTCCTGAGTTAACCCCATTTGCCAGTTCTATTTTTATTTCTTCAGGCACTCACATGTAGATGTCTAAATAATTTTCTTGTAATAAAAAAAAATTTCTTCAATTGAATCCTTGATAAATGAAGAGTTAGTTAATTTATGCCTTCTTCCACTTCTATCTCTATGTCCAGTTAGTTTTGTAAACCCATCTTTACTTCCTCTATTGCTTATTATTAGATCTTTAAATCATTTCCTTGAACCTCTAGGGAGTAAATACTTCTCAATTTCCTTGGAACTTGTAAGTGAACTTATCCAGGACTCTGTCATCTCATTCCCTTTCTCCACTCTCTTACTTCTGTATTTTGCACTCCTTATTAAATGTTTCTGGCTTTATCTACATGTTGGTTCTAAAAATGAAATAAACATTGATGTGATTATGACTGGATAGATAAAATTCACTACAAAGTCATGTAGTTTTCTATAATTACACCTCCTCTTCTATACTTTCAGTGTCGCAACTCCAGTGTCACTCAGAGTATTCGTCTTTGTTAAAGCCTAGTGGGTGTCTAAAATTAGAGTGTTTGTTCTCTTTCCTATTTGCATCAGGCTTTTCTTGAATTGTAGTTTTCTCCTGGAGTTGCTAATTGCTTTTCTTTTGTTGTGTTGGAAAAAAAAATTATACATGCTTTTTATTTTTTAATACATGCTTTCATTCCACAGCTCTCATAATATTCATGTTTTTAATGAAATTCTATTTTTATTTTTACTATATCCCTCCATTCTAGTTTTCTTTTGAATACCAAAATCTTGTTTTGTCTTGGACTGGCTTCTTCACAATTAATCTGTGGCTTTCTACTACAGTTGCTTGTTTTTCCTGACGTTTCTGATTGGCTGTTTTTTCTTCCTGATGTTTTACGCATTTTTCATATCTTATTTCTTCTACTAAGGTCTCCATCATGGTGATATTCTGTGAAGCATCTTTCTCTCAAGCCTTACTGTTTCTCTCAAGCCTTACTGTTTCTCTCAAACCTACTGTAGATCTAAAGAGATCAGCTTAATCTTGGAACTCTTTACTGCTTTTTGTCTGTTGTACTCATGCATTTTTAAAAATACATCCTCAGTATGTATCTTCCTCAGAAGATATCTGAGAAGTGAGTTTTTTCATGAATGAAATGCCTTTGTTCTGCCTTCATATTTGATTGTTTAAATAAGAAAGTAATCTATTTCTAAAAGTCTGTTTTCTCTGCACACAATGCTTTAAAATTTGATGTACTTAGATAAACTGTTATTTTCCTCTATGATAACTTCCATTGCTTTCATATTAAGCAAATAATTATTAATCCTTCAAACAGGTCAAAAGTCACTCAATTTCCTGTTATTTCATTTTAATTTGTTATTCTGAAATGTGGAATGTAGTGTATGATAAAAAAAGAAAATGAATCCAAGTTGACCCATATCGCCATACCATTTGATGAATAAGCCATCTTTTCCCCTAATTTATCTGTGATATATCCTTTGGTGTATTCTAAATATCAACTCTCTATATTGAAATATCAACAATATCAATTCTGATTGACCTGTATGTTGATTTCTATACCAGTACTAAATTATATAAATTATTAAAACATTGTATATGATTTAACATCTTGAAGACAAGTCTTCTTTTCTTTTCTTTTTTAAGATTTTATTTATTTATTCATGAGAGACACAGAGAGAGGCAGAAGCATAGGCAGAGGGAGAGGGAGACATAGGCATAGGCTCCCCCTGCAGGGAGCCTGATGTGTGACTCTTGATGCTAGGACCCCAGGATCACCACCTGAGACAAAGGCCGACACTCAACCACAGAGCAATCCAGGTGCACCAACTCTTCTTTTTTTATCCATTTTATTGCTACTCTTATTTTTTTCTGATAAAAGATATTTGCATATCTTTCTACACATAAAGATTATCATTATAAATTATAACCAGTTATTAGAATCACTGTTAAAAATATGTATATAAAAAGAGGAAAATGAATGTCAATGTATGTATAGAGGCACAAGGGAAACTGTACACATCCATTGCTCTGTGTATCATGATTACATAGAATTCCATTGCAAACATGTCCAACATCACTTTATGTGGTTTAAACTGGTGGACATTTGAGTTAAATCTAATTTTGTCTATTAAAAACAGTGCTGCTATGGATATCCTTACACACATGTCTTTGAACTTATCAGATTATTTAATTGATACAAATTCCCACAAATAGAATTTTGATATATGCCCATTTCATAATTGTGATGTACAGGGAGTTTCATATGACAGTTTATGGATTTATGTCAAAAACTCTACTAATAGTCCATTAAGAGGCCTGATTTCTTCCATCATCATTATTATTATCATTATGTCATCATCATTATTATTATGGTCAGGAAAAGAAAAAGTTTCTTCTATATACAAAAATGATATCTCATCTTTATTATAATTTGTACCTATTATATTGCTAATAATGATATTGGGTGATATGCATAAAGTTTTTAAATTACACGTTCATCTTGTTTTTCTATTTCTATTACATAGTAACTTTTTCTTAATGATGTGAAGAAGCAGCTTAGTTGACTGTCAAATGTTGCACATTTCCCAGTTTGTCATTTGTCTGTTAAACACGCTGTCATGTTTTTACCACAAGTAGTGTTTATATTTTTAAAATTAATTTTGTGCAGCTTTTTTTCTGGTTTTACATCAGTATTAGAAAGGGTTTGACATGCATAAGATTTGTTTTATTTCAATTTTCATTTTCTTCTAGAACTTTTAATAACTCCATTTCATATTTAATTTAAAAATGAATATGGAATTTATTCAGGTATATGGAATAAAGTAAGAATTCAACATTTCTCAATAATGACTAGTCATTTATCCTAATGCTGTATTTTCTCCTCAGATTTGAAATATTATTTTAAAATTTGGTTCTGTTTCTGGATTCAATTCTGTTCTAGCAAGCTATATTTCTACTTTTGTTCTAGTTTTTAAATTACATCAGGTTCTTAAAATATTTTAATATTATTACCAATTGGCACATTATGTTCCCATTAATAATTTATTTTTTAATTTGGAGACTTAAAACTTAAGTCCTCTCTCTCAGAAGCCCTGGATAGTTTGCTCTTTTTTTTTTTTCTTTTTCTTTTTCTTCTTCTTCCATTTGCATAGAAAACTTCTTGGTTTTACCTGAGTCTCCTGGACCTTGTGCTTTTTCAGAGTGGGAGACTTCATACTCCCATAAGCCAACCATCATGTTCTAGTCCAAATTCCACAAAACTTACAGAGGAGGTTATAAAGTATCAAGCTAATAATAACTTTTCCCATTGATTCCATTTGTGAACATTTACAAAATGCATAACTACTTCAAGAATCTCAGAAGGGAGAGATACCTGAGCCAATTTAGAATTTAGGCTTCCCTCTCAGATGCCATGGTCAATCTTTGTAGTTTCCCAGAGCACATCAACATCCCTAATCTCGTGCTGTGTTCCACCAAAAAGCTACGCAAAATCTCACTTTTACTTTCATAGTCATCTGTATCAACATATACTACTTTACTGTTTCAATTAGGAATATTTGCTGAATTTTATAAAATGCTTTATTTTTTTATAAAATGCTTTAAATATATCTATGCCGATAATCATATTTTTGTCTTTTAACGTGTGTGTGAGCAAATTATATGCTAGAGTTCCTAATAATGTTGAAACAACCATCCCTACATTTGTAGGATTAATTATAATCAGTTTATGGTCAATTATCCTTTTAGTGCACTGCCGTATTTAATTTATGGTCATATAAAAATGTGGATAATTATTATACTTAAAATTAAATTGTTTATTAGTATCTAACTTATATCTATCAGATGTTTACAGGTCTACTCATAAATGAGAAATAACAAATTGACGAATATCTATCGAGTGCCTACTTTATGGTCAACAGTGTCCAAAACACGGAGGTTTTAGCTGTGTCTTTGTAGAGTTTACCCTCCAGTGGCCAGAGATAAACATGTTTTAAAAAAGGGGAATAAAAAGTAAAATTAATTCACATTGTGATTCAACAAGTAAAATAAAATTAGTTGAAATAGACAGCAAGTGCCTAGGGCAGCACCAGTCTTCAAGGGAGTGTTCAGGGAAGGACCTCAAAAAGTTGCCATTGGAGCCTTAGTGATGAGAGGGATTCACAACTTAAGGAAGACTGTTCCTGGAAGAAAGCAAGAAACAAAAGTCCCAGGAAAGTTTTAGTTTATTATGAATTCTTTTGAATTTGGTAATTCTAGTATTTTAAACTTGTTGGGAGAAATTTTAGAATTTTCCATTTTCTAGGATACATTCTGGATAATTTTAGCACAATAAAGAATATTTACTTGCTGAGGGTATCATAACATTTGCAAAAAAAATCCTAAGAACCTAGCTGAATCCGGTTTGGTGATTATTTGATACCTTTTCTATTTTTGTTTCTGGTTATTGGATAGCTCCTAGGTTTTCTACCATTTTAATACTTACTTTTTTAAAAGATTTATTTATTTATTGATGAGAGACACAGACTGAGAGAGAGAAAGGCAGAGACATAGGCGGAGGAAGAAGCAGGCTCCTCACAGGGAGCCTGATGCAGGACTCGATCTCGGATCCCGGGATCATGACCTGAACTGAAGGCAGGCGCCCAACTGCTGAGCCACGCAGGGGTCCCAATTTTCATACTTACTTAAAACAAATCCTTGTTTTCAAATGTATTTCCATCATGTGTGGAATATTTTCTCATAGTTTTTAATAAACCTTCTGTGATTGCTAGTTTTTTTTTTAATTGCTCTTGTCAAGTAATTTTCTTTATTTCCTCTAAAAGCATTTCCAAGGTTTGCTGTTTTTGTTGTTGTCACTGCTAGTTGTCATCTTTTCACAAAGTATCACACTAAGAATCATGAGCAACTTTTTCTTTTGCTTCTTAATTCCTTATGTATTGGGTATTATCTTCTTGTCCTGTTTTTTCATCATCTTAGATCAAGTTTTTTAACTAATAAATTGTCTTCCCCATTAAAAACTCTCTTTGATGACATCCCATAAGTTTGGATACATAGTATTGCAGTAATCACAGTCTTCTCTTTGATCCAATATTACATAATAAGAGGATCAAATATTTTTAAGTTTTCATGGCTCCTACTTCTGTATAACACATTGGAGCCACCAATTAACTTTTACTCATTTTTAGTTTGATTAGCCTTGTAGTTTGTAGAAGTTTCTTCCAGGTGTTAATAATAAGTAGACTTCTTTTAGCTAAAGTTTTCAAAGTTTAAATAAATCTGTGTACTTTTATTTATATCTATAATTATACTCGTGGGAACTAAATAGTAAATTTGTTAGGATATAGGAACCTGATATCCCTTTAATTAATTAATTAATTCCTTCCTTAATTTAACAGATATTTATTGGACCCCTACCTTGCACAAGCTGTTGTCCCAAGAAATGAGGAAAAGATACAGATAAGAGAAGATCCTGGTTTTATGTATCATTATAAATGGAATTTATAATGTGAAAAAAGGGGTGCCTGGCTGACTCAGTCAGTTAGTCATCTGACTCTTGATTTTGGCTTAGGTCAGGATCTCAGGGTCCTGAAATCAAGCATGTGGCTGGCCCAGGCCTATACATGTGCATTCTCTCTCTCTCTCTCTCTCTCTCTCTTTCTCACTCACTCTCTTTCTCTCTCAAATAAATAAATAAAAATGTTTTTTTTAAAAGGTGAACAAAAGTACACATAACCAGAAAGATATGAAATCGTTTACAGTACTGTTCCACAAGGATGACCACTTACCATGTTGCTGTATTTATTTTCTGTTTTTCATAATAAGGCTTAAAATGAGAGATTTGGAGAAGAGATTTCACTCCTCTTTTAAAACATAACAAGCCAAATTCTGAAGGCGATCACATTAGATTTTAAGGGTCTTAGGTGGGTCAAATGAGAAACCTAAACCACTTGAACCAATGTCCTCAACCTTTTTGAAAACTGAAAATAAGCCAGGCTTTCTTTGTTGCATGCTTTCCACTAGCTGTTGCTTAACAGAGAACATTTCAGAAGCCTCTCTTTGCATTGCTGTCTTGATTTTCTTTTTTTCAATTTCAGCAGAGTGGCTCATAAATAAACATGTTCACGGCTCCGGTTGGGAGTGACAGTTTATTCCTACTATTTTGATGGATTGTACAAGATATCTACAGTTCTCTTCTCTAACTAAACATCCATGCATGGACTGTAAAATTAATCATAACATGGCAGGATGCCTAAGAATTTGGAACTGTTTCTCTCTTGGTGACTCTCAGTGTCAAAGTGAAACTTTCATTTCAGTAATGATAATTAACAAAACCTACAATGCTTACTTTTGGAGATTTACTAAGTGATGTATATACTGCCCTTTCTCTCATATACAAGGCTGCGTGTGCTCAGATGTCTATGGATTCTTTTGATTAGAAAGTAAATCTTTTGGTTATTGATTCATCATTGATGCTTTTAATAGAAACTTGTGATATCTTTCACATATTTGCTGATGACCTAGATGTATGTGTACATAGGCAGTGCTGCATCATTAGAGATTGGCACCCAACTGTGGTAATGCCCTTCTGTGAACCCCAGCTGCAGTGCACCTTGAGAAGAAGCTTGGCCCTAATTTCAGGGGAAATGGGAGGTAGAGGGGAGGCTATGTATATATCACTTACCCCCAATACAAGGGGATGTCACACTTGTTCAAATGTTTACTCTCTTTTTTATTCTTCTTCCAGCTGAGTCCTTTCAACTCACTGGGAAGAGGCTGGTGCTTGAGATCTGAAGGTCATGAATTCTATCTCACTGGCAGGTTTCATGGATGTGGTTAGCAGATGACTATGATGCCTGTATTCTTTGTATATAGGGTCACAGATCATTAAACATCACTTCCATTAACATCTGCTTCTGTCTTTCAACAATAATGTATGTGAGCCAATGGAATGTCTTAACAGGGGAAAGGTAACAAATTTATTGGCCCTGCTTTACAGGCATCTCTGCACGCAGAGACACAGAAAATATTAATGGCTGTACATTATATGATCATCACAAGAAATATTTTCTCTTGTATGCTACATAAAAAACAATGTGACTGAATGAATAATTCAAAAAAGTAGAACCCCCTTTCTTGAGATCCTACTAACTCAGCCTCTATGATGTCCCTCTTTCCTTTCACTTCTCTTGTTTCCTGTTGCATACCTTTTGTTCACAGTCCTGGACAACTGCAGAGGCTCCTATCTAGTCTCCCCATCTGTAATGTGGTCTCATGTGTCTTTGTCATATTGGTTCATTTATAGCACTCTTTTGTGCATCAGCCTCCTGCTCAAAATCCATTAATGGCTCCTTTTTGACACCAAGCATCCAAATTCCTTAGTTTGATATTCAGAGTTCTTTATGATATGAACTAAGCCTCCCTTTTAATGATTGTCTCTTACTGCTATGCTGCTATACTTCTTCGGCCAAGTGAGTCACACTGTGTGAGAAAGCGTTTCATAGTCAGTGCCTATGGTAGAGAGCTGAATGGGTCTGTAGTTTTGACACCAGTCTTACCTCTTATGATGCATTTCTAAAAATCATTAAATTTTGAGCCTCTCCTTCACTGGGTACAACCATCAGTTTTGCTGGATAATGAATGAATGGAGGCAAGTGCCTGAAAGGAGCTTGAGGCATGGTAGATACTTTTGAAAAATGTCCTTTTGAAAGGACACTGGTGGTAATAGTGACAGTGCTGGCAGATTTTCCCAGCTCATACTTCCCAATCATTTGCGTTACTCAAGTCCAATCATTCAGTTAAGTGACAAAAATTTTCCTTCTTGTCTTATGAAGTTGTTTTTATGATTTTCCAGCCACTAGATTTTTGCGCCCCTCCCCATTCTAACAATCTAATTGTCTGCATCATTAATTTGTGTTTTAAATTCTCCTGTTTTGGGACACCTGGTTGGTTTAGTGGTTGAGCATCTGCTTTGGCTCAGGGCGTGATCCCGGAATCCTGGGATCAAGTCCCACATTGAGTTCCCTGTATGGAGCCTGCTTCTCCCTCTGCCATTCACAATGGCCCTCTAATATTAGAAGGGCAAAAGGGATGCCTAGGGTGGTCCAGTGGTTGAGCATCTGCCTTTAGCTCAGGGCATGAACCTGGAACCCACTATCAAGTCCTACATCAGGCTCCCCACGGGAAGCCTGCTTCTCCCTCTGCCTGTGTCTCTGCCTCTCTGTGTGTGTGTGTCTCTCATGAATAAATAAATAACATCTTTAAAAAATAAAAATAAATAAATATATTCTCTTGTTTTATTTTCCCTATCAAGTTGTGAAGCTGCTAGAAGGGAAATCCCTTATTTTGTATTTGTTGTCAGTTCTTTGCTACAATGGCAATCGCACAATTTCGCAGAGAATTTAATGTAAATTTGTTGGTTAATTTATATGATATATTAGAGTCAATGCCATACATCTAAGGAATATAGCTTTATGGCTAGTTTAAATGGAACTTAATATTTTTATGTGAACTTTCACTAATAGCCTGAGTTCAACTTTAAGAGAAATAAATGCAATTTACTAGTTGGTGGCAGCAATTTCAAAATAGACAAGTTTTCACTTCTTTTGATTTCAGCTAACTTTGTTACATCACACAGATCCTTGTTGAACCAAGTAACACCACCAGCTTATTTTTATCCTATCTACTTTGTGTCAGGAACATGCTAATCCCATACATTGCCCTCAACATGTTATGTTATTATTCTCATTTTACAGATAATAACACTAAAACTCATAGACAATAAGGAAAGTGCCCAAATGTGGAGAGCTACTTTGATAGAATGGAGTAATTCATCAAACATTCACTCATGTCCCTGATCCCTTCTTGGGGATTGCCTCATTTTGATCTGTCCAGTTGACTTTGGCAATGGAATATCCATAACTGGGTATTATATAAGCAGAGACTTTAAATGCATTATGTAGTTTAGCTTGTTTTTTGCCTTTCTGTTATTTACTCTGATAAGAACATACCGGGGTGGCCACTGATTCATGGAGGGTGCACATAAACCTGACCTGTACTGAGAAGTCAAGTCCAACCTCACCACTGCTTGAAGCAAAACTCCCCATCCAAGCACAGCTCATAGGGACAAATTGCCTTGACCTATAGACCCTTGAACTAGAAAATCATATCGGGGATGGTTTGTTAAGTAGCATGACAATAGATGATGAATCTTTTTTTTTTTTAATTTTATTTATTTATGAGAGACACACACAGAGAGACAGAGACACAGGCAGAGGGAGAAGCAGCTCCCTGCAGAGACCTGATGCAGGACTAAATCCCAGGGCCCTAGGATCACTCCCTGAGCCAAAGGCAGATGCTCAAACATTGAGCCATCCAGGCATCCCTAGATGATGAATCTACTAAAAATTGGATGAGCTGAGATTTGAACTCAGATCTTTCTAAATCCATGTGCTTTTCACTCTACCACACTTCACCAGCTAAAATGTACACAGAAGGACTGCATTTGGAGTTTTATTCAAAATCTCAGCTTATATGAGTTCATATTGATCAAAATAACATTCTGCTTTCTTTACATTGCCACAAGAATACTTCTATGAAAAGCACTCTGATTGTCAAAATGAATGTCATTAAAAATCCTTTCTTGATGTCTGCAAATCCATTTTTGGCATACTATTTGTACAGTGAGGACAACCAAACCACAAAACTGCTTCAAATGTCTGCTCTCACATATGTACACTACTCTAAACAGATCCTGCTTGAGGTGAATTCATTACCACAAGATATTCTAAATCAAATATAAAGTTTAGGAACTGATTATATATTCACCAATGGTAAACAGTAATTTTTCAGAGGTAGAGGATAAGCTTCTTACTTTAGAAAGTCACATCAAATTGGAGAGTGGATGATTAACAAAATGTTAATTGCCAAATGTGGTAGGTAATTGAAAATGTGATAATTGACATATAATTTTGGCTATTAGCACATCATTCACCACTTATAATATTTGTGTGTCCTTCTGATGAAAATACTGAGTGCCTAGAACAGATTACCAACACAACCGAACTGGCTCGAATCTATGATACTGTATTAACTGGTGCTAACTAGTAGTTTCTATTTGGCATCTAACATTGCCAACATCTCAGTATGT
Organism: Canis aureus; assembly: GCF_053574225.1. NCBI lineage: Eukaryota > Metazoa > Chordata > Mammalia > Carnivora > Canidae > Canis > Canis aureus. The sequence continues at coordinate 20,172,590 of NC_135617.1, read as the reverse complement.
TCATTATCATTTTTCAATTTTATTTTCAAGTCCCAAAATCCTTAAATAGTAGCAACCTTGTGGAAAAAAAATGTTGATTTTTCATTTGACATGTAAATGTCACACATTGCAATTCCTGTTAGCTACCACTTTTCTTTCCTTAGTGCTAGCTTGATAGTGATTGTGGAGATGGCTGCAAAGATGGCTGCCAACAATTCATCACATTCACCTACATGCATATCGCACCTGCCACCCATGAGATGGAATCCATTTTCCCTCTCCTCCAATCTTAATTGACCTTGTGACTTGCTTTGACCAACAGAATGTGGAAGAAATGACACTATACCAGTTGCAGATCTGTGCCCTAAAAAGCTGGTTGCTTTAGTTTTTGCACTATTGGCATCCAGCTTCCCTGTAAAGAAGTGTGGGCAAGACTTCTGAGTGATGAAAGACTATGAGTACAGGAAGAGTCCCAGCCAGCCCTACAGCTCTTCTAACTCCTCTATCTGCGGTGCCAGACATGTCAGCAAAGCCATCTCTGGTCCTCAAGACCTAGTCAAGCTACCCCAGACAATGCCAAGTACAGCAGAGAAAGATGCCCCCAAATTGCTGAAAGATGACAAATAAAAAATGTAATTATTGTGTTAAGTCAGTAAGTTTGAAGTAGTTTGTTGAACTGGTTATGTAATACCAATTACTGAAATGGTGATATAAGATAAATACAAGACAGAGCCTTTCACAATATTTTTTAACCTTTCCTATGTATGACCTCAGTTCTAATAAAAGCATTTCATCAATATCTTTTTCCATTTTAATTAAAGTCATTAAAAAATCATGCTTTATCACATCCTTTTCTCATTTTTATTCAATTTGCATTATTGGATAGCTCAACTATCTTTCAATCATCATTTTTTTATAAATGTATACATATATTTAGCAGAAAAACTAAAGTCTATATGTAAAATATAAATGAGAAAACCTTTAGTTCAATGATTTTTAATTTTGTCTTATAATAATACATATTGAAAATGAGTCATTTGATAGATTTTTCAACAGTAGAGGATAATAATTACCCAAACTTTGGAAAATATTTACTTCCACAGAATATTTTGATGTTCTTTGAATATATTTTTTATATCCAAATCTGCCATAATATGGAATAATTAGCAACTCTTCCATAATAACTGTGTTTAAAAGTGAGTTATAATTAAGTGCAGTTAATTACAAAGTAGCAATAGAAAGAATAATGATTTAAACTTTGCTTTAAACTTATGATAATTCCTTTCCTTCAAAGTGTGGGCATATACATAATTTGAAAATATTTTGTTAAAACTCTGTACAGATAATTATGACCATAGTAATCTTAGTATATTAATTTTAAATTCATGTACTCCTGACCACTGTGTCTGACAAGCAAAATGAAACTGCCCAAAATAAACAGACAATGAATATGTTCCTGTACATACCAATTCAACTGAGAATCATTTTACCTACATTTTTAGGATTAAATAAGTCTGTATTAAGTAGAAAAGTCAATGACAAAAAGGCAGAAGATCAATATTAAAGCTAATTTAGTCAATGTTTGGATATCACGTTAGATCAAAAGTCAGCATCACTAATATAAAGATAATAGAGGTGAATTGGAAACAAACTATGGTATAACTCTCCTGATTTGATATGTCTATTGAATAGAAATTATGGTTTTGGAATTCTTGACTCAGATTGCCCAGATGAACACTGTACATTTGGAACCTCAAGAGGCATAAGAGGACTGAGAGAAGTAATCGACCTCAAGTTTAGAATCAGAAATGTTTACCTTTGAGTCTAACCGAGGCAAGCTCAAAAATTAAATGGCTGGGAATGCCACAGGATTTTTAAAGATTCATCCTTTTTTAACAATCATGAGAGCAGGAAAGGGCTTGGGAAATACACCTTCGTACTGCAAGATGAGAAGAGAAGAACAAGAACCATAGTATATCATCATTTTAGGCATGAAAATATTCAGGATTGGGTAGGAGTGCTGGGCTGCTTCTAAACAATCTGCACCTCGGTCACAATTTGGATTGCATTTGTAGAGTAGTTCGAGAATTAAATGACCTAAACAGCTGACTCTAGAATTCTAACTATAGGAGGAAAACTTTGTTTGGGGAAAATATTTTTTCAGGTCACTTGGAGGTAGTAGGTGAGAACTCCATAGAAGCCATGCCGGTAAAGGAGATTGTAATGCTTCCTTACACTGGGTAAATAGAAATGCTCACTCTCCCGTTTGAGAGAGTAGAGGGAATTGGGGCAAAGAAAATGGCCAGGGTGTAGGAGGATAAAACCTGAACCAAGGAAGTGGCCATGAAGCCTTAGAAGCAGTAGTATTTCCAATGTGGAATATCTTTTTTTAATTGACTTTATGTTTCAGAGCAGTTTTAGATTCCCAGTGAAAGTACAGAGAGTTTGTATATGCCCGGTGTTCCCACCCTTCTACCACTTGTCAACATCCCACAGCAGTCTGGAACATTTGCTATAATTGATGAAACAACATTGACACATTTTCATTACCCAAAGACTAAACCTCACATTAGGGTTCACTCTTGGCTTTGTTCATTGAATGCATTTCGACAAATGTGTAAAAATATGTACCCCCCATTATAGTACCAAACAGAGTAGTTTCCCATGCCCTATGTATCATTTGTGCTCTCCCTATTGATTCCTCCTTCCCCCTAACCACACACTGTGGGATTGTTTTTTTTTATTTAACATTTATTTATTCAGACACCTGGGCAGCTAAGTGGTTGAACCTCTGCCTTCAGCTCAGGGCGTGATCCTGAGGTCCTGGAATCAAATCCTGCATCCGGCTCCCTGCAGGGAGCCTGCTTCTCCCTCTGCCTATGCCTCTGCCTCTCTCTGTGTCTCTCATGAGTCAATAAATAAAATATTTAAATAAATAAATAAATATGGATTTATTTATTTAAGAGAGAGAAAGCATAAGTGGGAGGGGCAGAGGCAGAGGAAAACAGAATCTCAAGCAGACTCTGTGCTGAGTGTGGAGCTTGACAGGGACTCGATCTCAAGACTCTGAGATCACGACCTGAGCTGAAACCAAGAGTCAGATGCTTACCCACTTGTGCCACCCAGCACCTCTCCCTGCAGGATTTTAAACTGTGAGCCTTCTATCCCTCTAACCTTTAATGAAGCTTTATATATGCAGTATACTGAGTTCCTCTTTAGTGTTAGCATTTAAAAATGGGATGAGACAATCCACACACTTAGTCAATTCCTAAATATAAATAAGAGAGCATTTGCAAAGTAAAAATATCTTCAGAAATCCATAGAAATCTTGAGGAAGATATTTGAATCTCCGTAAAGTGTAGCATAGAGCTTTGAAACAATTTAATTAAGATCCAAAGAAACAGGGGCACCTGGGTGGCTCAGTCGGTTAAGTGTCCAACTCTTGATTTTGGCTCAGGTCATGATCTCAGGATGGTGAGATCAAGCCCTGTGTCAGGCTCCACTAGGTATAGAGCCTACTGAAGATTCCCTCTGCTCTCTCTCTCTTTTTCTCTATCCCTCTTTCAAAAAGATCCAAAGAAAAAAAGTTTCAGCTGACATCTACATTAAACAAGTTTGATATTATTTTAAATGCATTTGATGATAAACAAAAAAAAATAGCCTTCAATTTGGGAGTGGTAGGAGTAGCCATTGTAAAATTAAATAAATTGCCCAGTCTCTTTGTAAGCTTCATCAAAAGACACTCAGATCACCATTTCCTTAGAGTGAGTCTAGCAGAGTTGTACACAAATAAACTGGCCAATCAAATCTTAAACGGGTCAGCCTTCAAGTAATACTTTTGCTATTCATAAAGAGCTGACAATTTTTGACGTATGGATTTTTTTTTACGTGGAGAGGACTCTTTCAAGTAAGTGGAAAGGAATTTCAGAGTATTGCTCTCTCAGGGAACATTGTTAAAAAATAAAACAAAACAACATCAACAATAACAAAAACCTCAAAGGATATTTTTCACTGAAGGGATGGATTTTTCTAAAGGAAAGATTCTCATTTAAACCATATGTAATCAAAATAAATCAGGGAATGAGCTATTTTGGGTAGAGGAGGAAATCTTTGATCCAGCAGCCTCGAGAGCATAGATTGAATAGAAATGTCAGCAGAGAGACAGGAGGACGTCGTCTTGTGTTAAAGCTGGATGAGTGGTATGGGAAGGGAGAAAAAACAGAGACAGCACTGACAGCAATCAGAGAGAAGCGATGAGGACCCTACTGAGTTTGAAGAGATCGCTGCAGGGAGCCTGTCCCATAGAGAAAATAAAAGGGTTAAAAATATCAGTGAACGGACAAAAGGAAAGAAAAGGTAAAAAAATATTAATACGCGCAACGAAGGGAAAAAAGCATTGTGATAATAGTGATACCTGAACTAACGTACAATTGAAATAATTAAACTAATAATTAAACCATAAGTTCTAGAACCAGCACACTTGTACCTCAGTTTTTTTTCAACTGTGTAATGGGGATACTGATTGCATTCTTCCTCATTGGGCCACAAGGATTGCATGTGCTAATCTACATAAAAGCACTTGGAAGGGTGTTAACATGTAGTGAGTGCTCAGTACATATTAGGTATTAATATTATTAATATTAACCATTTTTAATAATGATAACAATGAAATATTAGAACTGCTTATATAAGTAAACCATTGCAATATAAAATAACTGGAAAATAAATAGTACAACAGAACAGTTAATTGAAATAGGTTGGTTCATGAGGACTACTTGTGGCATGTAAGAAATTAGCTCAAGAGAAAGCACACAAAAGAAGGCTCAGATCTGCAACTGAGGTTGTTCTTCAAGTCCTTCACAAGGACCGGCACACAAGCAGCCTCAATTGACCTCTGTTCTATATTTCATATAGAGATGTCTGAATTAATTGCATATAACTAATAAAAAAGCTTAGTAAATCATGTTATTTTTTTTAGCCATATCATTCTCATCAAATAAGTCTCAGTTCTGTTTTTGTGTATGGTCTCAATTTTTAAACCCTAACTAGGAAATTTCATAGAAATGATGCCCGGATCAGCCTGAAGTCCACTGACCTTGCCCAGGGATGAGCCTCCTAAGGTAAAGGAGCTGTGTTGGCCACGTCTATAGCCCCATGAATATCAAAGAGCATCCTGAGAGTCCAATAGCATCAAAGGAGAACTGGCACTTCCTTTCTGGATTTATCTACCCCTTGCCTGGGAAAGGTTATCCAGGCTCACACACATTAGCTATTTACTGAGGGGCTTTCTTTGTGAAAGCAGTTTTCTTTAGAATGATCAGTACGTGATCCTAAATGTATGATTAATTATGTTTTCATGCAATGATAGAAATGTTTAGGTGAGAGAAATCATAAACAACATGCAAGTATCTCATAGGAAAGTACATGAGTACAAAGAGATTAGGTGGATTTTCTCTGATCCTACAGCCTGGAAATAAAACCAGGGCAAGAAACCAGATAGCTTTATTCTTATTCCTCCACATACCTAAAAAACCTCCCTTGCTCACAGGATCCTTTCTTTTTTTTTTTTTTTTAATTTTTATTTATTTATGATAGTCACACAGAGAGAGAGAGAGAGAGAGAGAGGCAGAGACACAGGCAGAGGGAGAAGCAGGCTCCATGCACCGGGAGCCCGATGTGGGATTCGATCCCGGGTCTCCAGGATCGCGCCCTGGGCCAAAGGCAGGCGCTAAACCGCTGTGCCACCCAGGGATCCCTGGATCCTTTCTTTCATCACAGAATCATGATGGTTTTCAAAAGCCAGAATAAAAATGATAGTACAAAGTTATCAAAAGGAGTAGGGACAAGACAATGGCTTGTAGTTATAGAAATCCTTCTAACATGCTTATCATGTAAATGCACATTTGGCACTTATAAGTAGTATTCCCCTGAATTACATATTGCTGCCTTGGCTTAAATCCTGTTTACTTAGTAATCATTTTGATCTTTTGATCCCCGTTTATTTAGTAACCATTATATTTTATGTGTCTATGACATTCCATTTTTTTATCTCTAAATTACCATGGACTCTTTCATAAATTATACTAAATTATACCTCGAAAAGGTTGATTCAAACAAATGAGTGGCAACCAAAATAAAAGCACTCTTTTCTACTCTGGCCATATTTTGTTACTCATATGTTGAGTGCGTGTGTGTTATGTCTCTACTATAGATATAGCATGTCTATGCCTATCTTATTGTCTGTGTGTATCTATATATGCACATTTCTGTGTCACTCAACCTTGCTTTCTATCTGTATTACTTTTATGCATCCGCCCAACTAAGTATGTTTCAGGGAAATCTTCTAATGTGTCTGTAGCCCCATGAACTAGGACTTGACAAAATAATAACTTCATATGTAGAGCACATTAGTTAACAGAGATCTGGGGGAAAGAATGCTTGGGAAGAGTGGGGAAAAAGTCAAGAGCAAAAGGAAAGACCTGCAGTCTGGGAGTGATGCTAAATCCTGAAGATAAGAGACAGGAAGTGTAATGAGTCCAGGGCAGAAATGCTAAAGAATATTTAAGAATTCTAAAAGAACTTCTTACTATTTACTTAAACATTTTCCTGGGCTCTGATTCGGTGAAAATTACCACCCCCCCCCCCCCACACACACACACACTGTCCTAAATCCACACATAGTGTTTGAAACACACACACGTCTGTGAACTGGCAGTGCTTTAGAGGATGAAATGTTCAGGGCTATAACCTGGAGGTTCAATAATGTGGAAATGAACACATGCCTGGAAGACAGTGGGAGTGGAGAAGCAGCTGGCTGATGGGTGGCTGGGATGTGGAGACAACGCTCCAACTTTGCCCAATTTTTTAAAACGATGTTACTCTTGAAGGAAGATGGGAAACTGATTTTTGGATTACATATACCATGTGACCATGAAGGTCTCCTGCACAGCCAAGAGCTGTAAACAAAATTATGTATATCTCTGTTAATCATTGTAGTTTCCAAGTATAGACATAAACTGCAAAGAGATTCAATCATCCTCTCACTACTTTTCTTGTGAAGGCTTAACTTCACTGTGAGAGAGGCTTAGTTTATACTCCATGATACTCTATATAATAATAATGTGGTTTCTCTGTAACAGTACCCCTAAAAATAGTACCATATCTCTATAACTGCGAGCACAGTTGAGAGTCTTTGTACACTATGCAGGAATGTCTCATTCCAGAAATCATTTACAACGGCCGCAGTCACCCAACGCTCATAATCTTAAGCAAATAAAAATGAACATATGTCTATTCCCCCAGACAACTGCATGCATACTCTGACCCATAGGTCTTCCCCAGTCTGATGTTTTTGGTTACGACCAGAAAAATAACACTTCTATTTTGGTAACTTTTAGTATTCTTCTAGTGTTCTTTAGAGCTGTATCTCCTAACAAAGTGTGAGAGAACGCTAAACGTGGGTGATGTGACCGCCCTAAACCATGTTGTATAAAGGTGCACTCTATTCTATTACATGACTTAACATCACATCCTTGACAAAACTGGATTTAGAAATTTAAAAGACTTACCTGAAGACTATATTCCTGTGTAAAAAGAATCAATATAAGATTTGATCATTGTGACCATTTTAAGCCCAATCTAGTCTCATTAAATTTCCTGTGAAAGAGGCTCCAGGTTCTTATTTTTTTTTATGATTTTATTTATTCATGACAGACACACAGAGAGAAGCAGAGACACAAGCAGAAGGAGAAGTAGGCTCCCCGCGAGGAGCCTGATGCAAGACTCGATCCCAGGACTCCCAGATCACACCCTGAGCCAAAGGCAGATGCTCAACCACTGAACCACTCAGGCATATCAAGGCTTCAAGTTGTTAAAGGAGAACAATGCAAATCAAGACAGGTGTGATGTGGCACAGGAGTCATTCTGCTCTTTCTGTGACTACATAGCAAAGGGACAGAAGATGGGAAAATAATTCATATCTTCATGATGCCAACAGTGTAGGATTCAAATTCTTACCTTAAGATATTGCTTCAAAATATTCTATCTTTATTATAATCTAGTTACATTAATATAAGTGATTGTTTAAGACCACATATAGTTGTAGAATTTCTATGATGCAAAATACTCGCTTAGGCTGATTCTTCCCCCTCTGAACTGAGTAAAGGTACACTCTATTACCATTTAAACAGCCCTTTTGTGTCTTTCACCCATGAATTGAAAAAAAATTATACAAGTTGGTAGTAGAATTGCACCTAGTGTCGACATCACCCTGGCACATTGTAACCATCGAGTAAATATTTGTCATAGACAAATATGTTGTAGACATATGCAAGTTTTTGCTAGACCAGCACCCATTCCAACTTCTAGTACCCAATTTTTCTTTAGGGAGTCAGTCCTCCTTCACATTCAGGACACGTTATTTGAGACTGACCCTACTCTCTAACCTAAAAAGCATAGACACGTGATCTACATCTAACACTTGGTATATTTTACATATGCCTTTTCCTGGCCAAAGTGAGAATGTGATTTCAACCGGGATGATAGACACTCAATTCTAAGATGTCAGTTGGAATTTTGGGGGGGAAAAAAACCTTGCTTTCAAAAAACAAATTCTGGCTGCAGAAAATGACATGAGTCTGGAAATGTCAGATTTTTCCACATCAACAATGTCTGTTTGGGAAAGAGTTCAAAACAAGAAAAAACAGAAAGAGAGAAAGAGAGTGAGAGCAAGAAAGAGAGACCTGATAAAATTGGCTGAATTCCTGTATTGTGCCATGCTTAAAGCCAAACACATTTCTGTATTTTTCAGGCATGCAGTATTTTTTTTGGATTTATATTTATCTGAATTGGGTTACAGTTACTTGCAATGAAAGAATTCTGATTAATACATTTTAAATGGTCTCATATTCCTCACAAAGCGAATAATGTGTTTCATTCATGAAACAAAGTGAGCCAAATAGAGTATGTCATGTTTCTAGGGTGGGATGGGGGAGTTGCACATAAATTTCTGTAGGCTGATCAAATAAAAACACCTTAGAGAATGTCAGTAGAAGGCTAAAACAGGAGAAATTACATATATTTTTCTAGCTCTTATTTCCTCTGGAATGGGAGGGTGTAATTGGCAGTCCCTAAAATGACCCCATAATTCCACTCCTGGATTCTGTGCCTTTGTATAATCTATCCCCTCTGATTGTGGGCTCGGTTTAGTGACTCACTTCTAACCAAAGAAACCTGCAGAAGAGATATGATGTCACTTCTACAGTCAGGTTATAATGAGACAGTAGCTTTCTCTTGAAGATCTTCTTTTGCTCTCTCCTCAATTTCTCATCAGATCATGAAGCTGTGCTGTGGGGAGGGGAGCTCGGTGTGAATGAGATTTGTATCGGATCATACTCTGGTCAAATCTCAGATCAGACTCCAGATCATGAGCTGAGAGCAACCTCCTGCGAGAGTTTGTGGCAAAAGCACACAGCACCCCCGAACATGTGAGGATAACAATTGGAATTGGTTTAAGTTACTAATGTTAGCATAGTGTATTTCATAGAAATGGATAAGGATATACAGGAGAGAACCAGGATCAGTGACAATACAATGGAATCCACTTTTCTATCACAAAACCATAGCCATTGCTACCACCAATTAGTAAAAAGGAACCAGACAAAGAAAATTTGGCTTCTTTCACCTTCCCCTGAAATCGACCAGCCACTAGGATCCTCATGAAGGACTTGAATCAAGCTATCTCCTCCATGCAAACTCTACCTGCTGTTTCAGGTTTTTCCCCCTTATATTTTCAGTCTGCCACTATGTGATTTTACTTAGCATTTTGGAATTTGAGTAGAACTCACTATTGTGCAACCTACAATTATTACCTTTAAAACACAAACAGGTTCTGAAAAGTAATTGCAAAGAAACTCCACTTCTGTGAACAAGAACAAACGAAATGAGGGCTGAACAATTTCAGGGCTATCCGGGTAAAATATTGCTAGAAGTTCCCTCTAGAGGACTTTCAGGCTCAAATATGCTATTACATACTCTCACTTTTGGAGTTATAATTTTATAAAGGTCTTGTGAATTTTCTTAAAGTTCATGTATATTGAGCTTCTAAACTTTGATTATGTATCTGAGAATTCAGAGACCTAAAATCTAATCCTGGCAAAACAAACTATTCATGGAACAAGGAAGCAAGTAGCAGCAGAAAGAGAATGTTAGCATATGCTCTGAATAAAATCACGTTTCCTTTCTGACATCTTTGAAACAACTATTTATTTAATAGAATCTCCCTCCAAACTGGTAAATTTAGATTCTCTAGTATAGTTTTAATGTAGCCAAATTGATTGTTTTCTACCTCATTTCTTTTTCTTTAAAACCCAAATCATGAAGCTGCCATCATGAGTAATCTCCTTGATTGTACAAATCTACTTATGACCTTTTCAAGGAAGTATATTCCAGAATCTTCTAAAAAGAGACCTAGAATTTCTAGAGAATTTCCAAAATATTCTATCTTCCCACACAACTGCTATGTTGGCTGCTCTGAAATGGTCTTAATGTGGAAAATTCAATCGGAATCAGAGAGAACCAAAGGCAGAGCACTATGGTGAATATGAGACCTTTTGAGTTTTCTGGTGAAATCAAGTTACATCAATCCATAAGCCTGTTTTGTTTCTTTGCACAGTCACACTGGCAAAATTATTGTCCATTTATTTACTAATGTGAGTCATTGCCATGGAGCGTAGGAGAAAGAAAGCTAGATGAGAGAGAGAGAGAGAGATTCCGTACCTATCTTTTATAGGGCAACACTTGCAGGAGCTACCAAGGTCTCCCATATATACCAATGAGAAAAGTAAAAGTAACCCCTCTTCTCAAAGAGAAGAGAAATTGGGAGGATTGAGAAGAGGGATAGAAACTGTTAACTCCATACTTCCCTCTTGTTGAGAAAAGCAGACATCTTGTTTCTGTCAGAGTATGAAGGAATAAGTAATACTCTTCACAGATAATTCTTCCCACCCTGGGAAGAATAGCCTTCTGTTCCAGAGCGTTATTCTTTTACTCATTCAACAGTGCCTCTCAAACTTAAATATGTATACAGATTACATGGTGATCTTGTAAAATGTGGATTTGACTCTGTTGGCCTGGGTGGAATCTGGGACTCTGCATTTCTAACAAGCTTCCAGGTGAGGTCAGTCCATGAACTACATTTTAGTCACAAGAATTGGAACAACTGATACGTGCAAGACTGACTCTCTGTTCGTTACTGTGGAAATATATGCGGACTCGGTTCTCAAGGAGCCTAGAGTATATTCAAAAAGAAAGTCAATCTGGGTGTAAAAATAGCTCGTGCATTAACAAAATTGATAGCAATTAGTGCACTGAGAAGGTACAGACAGGGCTGGCTTCATGGGCGTGTGACCTGTGCAGCCTCACAGGGCCCTGTGCCTAGAAGGGCCTATGCTTGTTTTAATACTTTGCTGTCACTGCCTCTAAATTCTTATTAAGTTTTGAACAAGTGGCATTTCATTTCCGTTTTGTACTGGACCCCACAAATCATGTAACTGGGTACAGATAAGGTCCTACAGGGGCATGAAATAGGGTGAAGTCACCTCCGGCTGAAAGGAATAAGAAAGAGTTTCAAAAGGCAGAAGCAGTGGAGTCCCGCCTTGAAGAATGGGCAAGATCTAAACAGAGATATATGAGGTGAAGTAATGGGGGAGAGCAATCTGGGCAGATGGGTTGGTACGATCAAAGGAGTGAAGGCTAGAAAGAGTGGCGTGTGGGAGGAATGGCAAGTAGTTTAGTCTGACTGGAACATAAAATGCTGAGCACATAGGAGGCACTCAATAAATTTTTGTTGAATGAAGTTCTTCTGAATGAGTGTCCCAGAGATCAAGGTACAGTCTGTATTGCCAAACTACCAGAGAGAAACAGTGATAGCACTGTATTAAGCTGTAGCCAGTACTGCGGCCTGCACTTTTGGAGTTCAAAAGTAGACATGGTTAAGAGGGAAGATTCAAATAAGGTTTGTTAGCAGGTATGTTTCCCAGCCCTGCAAAATGGTGGGTTCTTTAACTTGTCACCAAATGTACCCTACGTAGTTGGGGATGGGGTGGGGATTTCCCTTTCACTAAAACATTGTATTTTAATGTTCATCCATCTGGAGAAATTCTGTCTTATAGAATTTTGGACATTTTAGAGAAGGCACACACTGAAGCGAAAAGAAGGGGGAAGAAGATGTGTTTGAAGAGAATTAGAACTGAGGTTAAACCATTACTACAATACGTCATTTTAAAAATAAGTATCAGTGAACAGTATACGAACAAGTATTCATATCACATTTGAAGAAATCCATACGTAAGTGTCTGAAAGGACTGAAATAACCACGAAACAGTGGAAGAGCAGTGCACACTACTGCTAATTTTTCTCTTTATTAGATATGACTACCAAGCATACGCTTTTATTTGTCTGTTTTTGTAAGAATGGGGCTATCGTTTTGAAATAAATTCACTTGGGGAAGGCATACAACTTGCTGAGGCTTATCTTTCTCCTCTACAACTCTTGTTTAGTGTCCAAACTGACAGCTGGGGAAATTGTCATGCCTGACCGCAGTGCTGCTTGGCCCCTTTGCTCTCTAGGCGCCTCTTCTCTTCCCGGGTGACTCCTCCTCAATCCCCTTTCACCTTCTGCCCCTGCAGGGACAAATGAGGAGGATGCCACAGGCAGAGCCATCCAGTCAGTTCCCACACGAGATACCGAATGCATAGGCCAGAATGCTCAGTACATTGTCCCACCACAAGGCCATCTCCTGGGCCAACTCTGTGCCAAGGTTCCCTTCGAAACCAAGAACAAAAGCAACATTGCTACAGGCATTTCCCATGGTGGATCTTGCAGCAATGGAATATGCCCTGGAACCGTAAATCCCCTCTGTTGGCTACTCTAGAGCTACTTTTGCATGGTGTGATTGGTAATGCAGGAATATTTTATCAAAAGCTTACATAAAGCAGGCCCTGTGCTTTGTATATGATACAGTCACACAGTTTCTTTTGCCCTTCCATTTTGTAATTGTTGTAATAGTAATTAATTTTCCTATTCCGAAAACAACTTCTTAAAATAAAACCTTGAAAGGAAAGAGATGCATCAAAAGCTTTTTAAAAAACATGAATGTTTAACCTGACAGTTTATTTCTGAAGAAAACAGAACAGGACAAAAATCCAGCGGAGATGCAGCAAGCTTTTCTTTTATTATTATTCTAGAAACAAAAGTCTGTCTAGAAATTATGTTGTAAAATGGATATTGATAATCCACAATTAGATGAAGTATGTCTGAATTGCAAAAAAAAAAAAAAAAGATTTTTAAAAAGCCATATTTAAAATGTTAATTTCCTTATCTTTGGGGTCTTCAATCAAAAAGCTTTTGTCTCCTATCTATGAGTCAGTGTATTATCTGTATTATCTATCCAGTTGGCCAGACTGTGCTCATCAAGTATAAATGCAGATATGGTGAGCTACAGGGCAAACTACAGACTTGGTGCCTTGGGTCAGCTTTTTCATATATGGTCTGTATCGGAGGTCTTCATTGCTCTCATTAATCAGACACTTTCTAAATACTATGTTCCTTTAGTGTCACAGAGATTAAGTGAAATTTCCCAGTTGAGGAAACAGGTTGGCTCCTTGGTGCTGAGTCTCTCTGGCTTTTAAACAGAAATAAAACAGACCCACTTTGTACTGCTGTTGTTTGGATTGTCTCACTTATGTTCTCAGGTACCTGAGACGGTTAGTCCTTAGAAAATACTTTTTTTTTTTTTTTTTTTTTTTTTGCTATGGGGACACTGACGTGCACAGAGGACAGACTAATGTCATTGGATTGGCAAGTTTCCATAGCCGGACTAAAGGGTGAAGCGCTGTAATTAATTGGGATGTTTCAGACAGAAACCTATTAGCCAAATAGTTAAAGGAATTGTGGGATAAGGGTTACTTGCTTGAGTTATTCAATAATGACTTTCAATTTCACTTTGGCTATGAAAATGTGCCAGTGGACACCAGATTTGTGTCATCTTGGTCTAACTGAACCCACTGGCATGGTTGCCATGGTGAAAGATTTAGGAAACTCAACTGCTTTGCAAAAAAAAAAAGGGGGGGGGGGTCGGGTTTTTAATTTATCCTTAAACCTGAACACATGTAGGCACTCTTTTCCTCCCACAATTAAACCTTTTATGTATTAGGGACCATTACCAAAAGCAAGATGTCTAAATGAGATAATTGCTGAGTTCTAAAAGTATATATACAAAACATTAACGAGACAAAGCGTGATGATGTCATAACATTCTCCATCAATGGTGGCTGAGATATTTAATTTCTCTAGTTCAACATTAGCCTCATCATTTTTAGGAACATGTCTTAAGACACAAAGAAAGTTTAGCCCATTCATTAAGTAATAAGATACAACCTATGCACCTTGAAAGAGGGACCAGATTCATCATGGGAAGTCTGAGTTTCTTATTCATGAAATATTATACTAACATGGGGTATTTAAACAAAAATATTAACTGTGTTCACTTTCTATTTTAATTACCTACCACATTTTTCTAAAATAAGAATGTTCCTGTAACTTTAAATGCTTCAATAGCCAAACTGCCTGGTGTTTACCCAATACTCAACTTCTGGGTAGGACTGGTAGGAGTGGGTGGGAGAAATGGGAGTGGTTCTTTCTCCACAGGGCTCTGATTTTAGCCCAAACAGTTATATAGACATCAAAGAACACCCCAGGATGACCAGCATAGAACAGCTGCGAACTTACTTTGAACTCTGCTCAATGACCTCTTCATCACATTTAGTGTCCTTCTTAGTCTGGGGAATTTTTTTGAATCCCCATTATTTCTAGGGAAGCTACTGCCTATATTGCCAAAATATTTTCCACAGGGAAAGATCTGTATTAATAGAAGTGCTTCCTATGGACTGTTGGTTTTCTATGCCTAGTTAGTATTGAGGTCTTTGGGTCTTTGGTTTTTTTACCTCTCTCTTTCTGACACAGCAACATCCCAATCTATTGTAATTGGGCTGCAATTAGCAGGAGAACCTTGATAATTCAGGGCTTGTCATCTACGGGCTGCCTGTCTTTTGTTTCTTCAGTATTTAATCATTCCACTGATGTTGTTCTCTTTATAACATAAATTAGTTGGAGGGAAGAAATTCTCAAATCACACAATTAGTTACTAACTCTAATAAAAAGATTGGTTGGGAAAAAAGCAACTGAAATAAATAATGTAGTGATTTCAATTTTTCATGTCCTACGTTCTGTAGAAAAATAATTATGAACATGGTTAGGACATTTACACAATTGTGAACCTTCTGTTCAGTATTCAGACTTTTTTTTAGATCAGTTATTTCAAAACTATGAATGACTTATTTTATAGCTATTTCACTTACTTCCATTGCACTACACTTAACTTATCCAAAATTTGCTAAATACTGACTATAGAATAGATACTATACTAGGGTTCCTGTAGGAAATTAGAAGGGGGAAAAAGTAAAAAGTAAAAAGCCCAGGATCCTCCTGGTCAGTTGACCCACACCCAAGAAAAAACTGATACAGAGAGAAAAAGTGATATGCAATAATTGACAAAAATAATTGAAGATCTATTTATTCAAATTGACAGGCAGAGTACTGTTTTAATGGAAAAAGAAGGACTTGAAGAATTCAGTTCTTTGTTATAAAAATACGTTATGCATACAGCATCTTGGACACCTGAATAAATTTATTTATCTACTTATTCTAAGTGTATCTGTAGTAAAAAAACAAAAACAAACAAACAAACAAAAAAAACTGTGGATTTCTCCAGGTGTAATGTCAAAAGCTTTACCATCTCAGTGCTTTGGAGAACACGTTATAGAAAGAACTGGATTCACTTTGTCCATTAACTTTTTTTTTTTTTTTTTGTCCATTAACTTTTTGATTCATTTCTTTTTTGTTGCCATAGCACTTATGGTAGTAGAAGACAATCAGCAGGAATGATTTGCATGTTAATCAATGCAATCCAATAGTAAATATATAATTTTTTAAAGATTTTATTTATTCATGAGAGACACAGAGAAAGAGGCAGAAACATAGACAGAGGGAGAAGCAGGCTTCCTGTGGGAAGCCTGATGCAGGACTTGATCTCAGGACCCTGGGACCATGACCTGAGCCAAAGGCGAACGCTCAGCCTCTGATCACTTTCTCTCCAATGAATTATAGGTAGGCTTATAGAAATGGATTATGGTGCTCAAGAAATTGGCATATTATGTGAAGTCACTGTTTGATCTTCACTTCTTTCCAGAAACCTGGCTAGCTAAAGGCTATCTACTGTAATTCTCAATGATCCTAGCCCTCCTTCTTTATAGTATATGGCATCCTTGTGATTCCTACTCACATCGTTGCTAACCTATAATGTCTATGAGGGAAGGGCTTCTTTACTACTGCATACCCAGAGCTATAGTAGGTAAATAACTATTTCCTTAGTAAACAGATAAGGAAGAACTATATTATAGGATATATAAAACTCTTTTAAAACTATGGTAAAATAGTTTTACATTTAAAAAAATTGATGGGAGCTTCCTGGTTGGTGAACACATGGAGGTGCTAGGAACATGGCTCACTCAGAATGCCTGGAAGCTCCACTCCCCTTCTTCCACGCTGAGCCTTATAGCATCTCTTCCATCTGGCTGTTCCTGAGTTATATCGTTTTATAATAAACTGGCAACCTTGTTTAAAAAAATGATGTATCTCTTCTTCTCTCTGTGCCATAAATATACTTTATAGACTTCTATGAAATAATATCCCTCATGGCATGATTTCACTGTCTGTTTCTCTTGTCTAACCTCCAGATCTGAGGAAAGAGTGCCCTGGAGAAGTGCAGTATTTAGAAGGGGGATCCCCAGGCTGAGACCTGGCAAATAAAGAGGAACATTTACTCAGGATGGCTGAAATATGAAACAGTACAGCCAGAAGGAGAACTTGAACTATTGTCTGGAAGGATCTACAGATAATTAAAAAAAAAAAAAAAAAGTTTGTCTTTCAGACTCATGCTTAAGATAAATCAAAAACATAAATTCGGGAATTCGGGTAGTAGGGTTCAATTCTAGAGGATATAAAAGAAGGAGAGATCAAGAGTGAAATGCAAAGAGGAAAAATAATGGCCAAGCAAGGCCTTAATCTGTCAAGGAACACTGAAACTGCCTTTTTATTAATCCCCAGTAATCTAGAGTGGCTAAAATTGTCATATCTGACTAAACTATTAACTGCTACATTATGTCTTATCTTTGAATTTCTAACACTGCACAGTTGTTGATTATATGATAGATACCAGTAAGTATTTATTGAATTTATGGATAAATCACTGAGTCTTTCAAATTCCAAAGAACTCTGTCTTCTGGTTCTACTGGATTATTTTATGTTGCAATGAGTATGTTTCCAAAACAATTTGACATTGTGAGCATCATAAAGTTTATTGCTAAAGCAATTAACAATTGTGATTAAATGCCTTGTATGACTAATGACCTTAAATTCTTATGATATATACATATAAATGTTTAAGAATGAAGTAGTAATATAAAATTGAATTTATTTCCCAGGCTGACATTCTGGGCTTAAAGTTTCTACCAGCAATATTGTCTAATATTAAATATATCGACTTTCTGATAATTTAGCATTTTACTGAAGAAGATAGTTAAAATGTGGATTATGCTATTTAATTCATAGAATCTGAGTAGAAAATAGAATTCATTTCCAGGTACTCTCACTTCCAGTTTATCATCAATAACAACATTTTTTAAAATTTTTTATTTATTTATTTATTATAGTCACACAGAGAGAGGGAGAGAGAGAGGCAGAGACATAGGCAGAGGGAGAAGCAGGCTCCATGCACCGGGAGCCTGACGTAGGATTCGATCCCAGGTCTCCAGGATCGTGCCCTGGGCCAAAGGCAGGCACTAAACTGCTGCACCACCCAGGGATCCCCAATAACATCATTTTTAAATATATATCATATTTATGTACTTTTAATTATATCATAGATAATGATGAAAATATATCATATTTATGTAATTTTAATTCTGCAAGGGGTATTGTTCATTAGTAAAAGTGAACTGATGATCAATACACATTTATTTTAAAATTAGTTTAAAATTTTCCTTTTTTGAACGTAAATACTTAAGCCTTTGAAAAAGGGATATGGAATGCTCCAGAACAGGAGAAATAAAGATATCAGAAAGAAGTCTACACAGACTGGGCTTGATCAGAGCAGAGGAGCATTATTGAGAATAATTATTCATGACATAACCATGCTCTTGCCAGATTGAGGAAGAGTAGCAGGCTAGACAAAGACCAAAAGAAAGACCTTAACTCATTCTATATCAATGACCTCTCTCTTCCAATACAATCTCTCAAAAGCTTGAGTCCTCATATAAACAATTAAATAATACATTGGAAATCAAAACCAAGCAAAAATGAATGTTTTAATGTGACCTTATCATTGCCAGAAGAAGGTGATAGGGAGCCCCCTTAGTGTGTGATTCCTGACTCAGGGAAGTTTCCTGGAGAAGGGAGGCAAGAGGGTGGATGGAAGAACCCAGGCAGATGCAAAGTCTGAGTGGTAGGCCAGGCCCTCCGTCAGCGTTGAGTCGGGCTTCGCATAACCTTAAAAGTTGACTTGCTCACTTTTTTGCTTCGTCTCCATCGAGAGATAGAAGCAACAAAAGAACAAAATAAGGATAGAATAAAGTCATGATAATAATGAAAATCATAATAAATGTTAATAATAATAAATGAAGTAGAGGAAATAGAATTTTTAAAATATAAAGGAATAAAGAACATTTTTAAGCTCAATTATAATTTTAATCACAAAATTCTCCTCTATGGTTAAGATTTAAGCCCTCTATATCTAGGCACAATTTATGGATTTAACATTGTAAACTCAATACCAAAATTACTGAGAGTGTGTCAAAAGCAGTGGTTCCCTGGGTAAACTCTAATATTTGGGACACCAAGACGTACTTAACAGATAATCTCCTCTAGAATGGTGGTAGGAGAATAATAGCCACTCTTTGCTTTAAAAGGTAAGCATAACTATGAAAATATAGTTCCTGGTCTTGAAAAATACTTATCTTTTTTTTTTTTTTTTTTTTTTTACAAACGAAAACGAATACTTATATACAATTTCATTACATTGTGACTTTGATCTTTAATTGTTAATAATGACTGATTCTTCTAGTAGTAGTTTACATTCTGTTTTGAATAGATGGCACTTTCAACCATCTTGAATATTTTAAATTAAAGTTAAAATGTTTTCAAAGTGCATGCACTGCTCCAGGGCTTTAGGCCAATATCCATCAATTGCTTTGCTCTTTCGGTTGAGTGCGAGTCTCATCCATGACAGCTTTCTGTAAATTAGAGATAAAGCCTTACTCTGCCTTTCTAACATTTTCCATGCAGCTTGATAACTTCTGCATCTTTTCTTTTCCAGGGCTAAAGGAGAAGAAAATTTGTGTTAGATTTACTCCTCTGTCCCTCTCTGTCATCAATTAGTTGCCTTACATTTATATAAAGTTTTGTCTTATTAGCAATCAGATTAATGTCATAAATTGTGCTCGGATGCCCACTGCTTTCCATTAAAGGAACGTATGTCTTCTTAGAAGACAAATGATTTTTAAAATCACTTTTAAACATAACAAGATTTCAAAACTGAGATATACACTGAGTTTGCCATATGGCTTTTGTCCTCTCTTTGTGAAGCTATTGAAATACCTTACCACACCCTATCTCATTCATTAGCATATACTGACTTTCTCTTTGTATGAAAAATACTCTGCAGTTATTCATGGTTACGCTTATCTTTGCATTTTAAATTATTGGTACTGTAACAAAAGCTTAAAAATAAAATTTCTATTCACTTAAATTCAGCTTTTATGCCTTTTCCTTTATTAATTAGGAGATATTCTGGTTACTGAGTATAGAATATAATTTTCACATTAACAGTTTTAAAATATAACAGATAACTTTTATTCTGTATTGTGACGATGACTTTTATGGCATTTTATACATTAATTTACATTTCCGTGGCTTTTATTTTCATACTAGCTATATTTATTTTTTTATTTATTTCAGTTTATTTTGTTTTTCATACTAAAGAAGTAGCAGTTTCCAGTTGCTATTATTGGCTCTTGCTATTTTTGTCAAGATGGATTAACAGAAATGAGTCTTTATTCAGGATGAATTTTGACACCTTGGGCTAAATGAATGGCTACTGAATCTCAGGAGTGAATCAGGCGTTGCTGTTCAGACAGAAGAACACAAATCCTATGTCCCATGACTTTCTGGACTCAGTGTTTTATATATATATATATATATATATATATATATATATATATATATATATATATATAAAGTTACTTTAGCCTGTTGTGGAATTTATAGGTGTACATATGATGTCTCGGCTCAGCATCATCCATGAATTACATGCAAACCCCCTCCAGTCCTCCTTCTGGTCGTTGGAGCAGGTGATAATGAACCAGGCAGACCCACCATCATTCCTCATCGGACTCCACAGAGCAGGCTCAGAGTCCTCCAAGCCACACCAACCATGCCTGGTTATGATGCCCTTTCCTTTATGTGTAGTTCTCATGTGTTTCTCATCTGTTTGGATAGGCATATGTAACTAGAAGTATTTTAAAGTGCAGTTTCACCAGTCACTGTATCAAATGCTTTACAAAAGTCCATGTATTCCATCTACTATATTCTTTTATCTTCTATTCTTGTCTATAATAAAACATAGCCCCCTCCCTGCCACCAGATGCTTCTTCTAGATGCCTCTCATTAACCAAAAAGAAGTCTGCAATTCCCCGCAGCTGTGGCAGGCTCCAACCCCACCTCCCCCATTCCACTTTCAAATCTCTCATTTTTATACTACCTCCCTGTGATGAGAAGCCCACTAATATATTCTCACTCTCAGCTGCACAACTTCCTGGAATAGCTCCCAATATCAAGACTAAAGCTTCCTCCTTCAGCTGCACGATTTTAAATCCTCCCTACTACAAGCAGACTGAGACACTTACCTTGTATCCTAAAGAAGCATCCTTCCATTCACAGTTAAGGATATGGGGGTGATCCCCATAGCTAAGAATATAGTAGAAACATCACTAGCCTTGTCCTGCCAGAAGCCCCCAATGCCTCGTAAAAAATATCACCCACTCTGTCTTTAACTAAATAGAATAAAAACTTAAAATCGTTATGAGTATAGAGGGCCGGGGAGATACAAATGTGGGGAAGTGGCTGTATAAAATAATTCATGCTGAGGAAAATAGCATCCGGAATGCCAGTCATATAAACAAAGACAGGAAAATTGGTTTAATGGACTAACACGGATATTGAGTCTAGAAAAGAAGGCTGTGTTTGCACAATTCTAAATATCTTCGTGAAGGGCAAAACTTTAGTCAGTCAACCACATGTTAGCCGGGCTATTTGGGTTAGCTGTGTATTTGATATTAGCTGGATATTTGATATTGGCTGTATATTGTGAACAGTTACATTTATAGCTATCCCCAGATTTTCTAAGTATTTACTGAAAATAAACATAATAAAAACGGTTTTTGAAAAGGAAGATGAGAAATACTGACCAAATTCAATACTACCATATCTCAGTACAGATTCCTTTTATCCCTTGAGGGTCTGTGAAATCTGACACTGCTCCGCAGGCAAGCTGAAGCAGTGTGTCCAGAATACCATCTAACATCAGAGGACACATGGCTTCAGTTTCAACAACCTTGACAGATGTGCACATCTCCATTATAGAACTAGGGCACACATATGAGTAGATGCCCTTGCCCTCGGTTACTTCTGCTTTATCAATGCAAATACCAGTTTAATTAAATGATGGACTGGAATAGGCTTCCCAGACAGAAATGAGCCTCCATCGAAAGTATCTGGATTTGAAAACATTGAGAGGAAAACACATCTATTTAGTTTAAGAAGTATTTAGAAGGTCATGTTGTCAGAAAAATCAGTGACCTGCTGTGAGTCTTTTTCTAATTTTAAGCTGTGATGGATTATCCATGCACAGGCAGCGTGCACTTATAAACCAAAGCACAGATAGGTTTGCTATGATACAGTGGTTTTAAACTGTGCTTTAATTTGCAGCTATTTGAACCACTTCCATTTTTTACAGATATTGAAAATTGGAAATGAGTCAAGCAGTAGCATGTTCCAACATATTGCTCCAAGTAACGGCATATCGCTTCACCATGTACAGTGAGAGTCTGAAAATTAATAACCAAGCAAAAGACATTTAGCTAAAAAAAATCACAAAATAAGAGACTAAGACAGGCTTTTATTAAAACCTGACTATTGTGGGGGGAAGTGCTAAACAGATAGAATCCAGAAGTCTTGGCAGTGACAGTTGCTCATTCTGTGACATTGGTCAAATACATTTTCTTTAAGCCTCAGGTTCCATACCTATCAGATGGGAAAAATATCAGCCATTGCATAGAAGCATGATTAATGTGAGAATCAAAAGAAGTACCAGAATTTGAACATGGAGAGCTCTACGATGTCTGGTTTCATTATCATCTTCATAACCATTACGATTGGTCAGTACAATATGATTGCATCAAAATAATTATTAACATATTTTCTTCATGTCTGGTTCTCAAATATATCTTTTGCATTATCCCTTCATTCACGCATTTATCATATACTGAATTTGTCATAAATATGCAAACCACTTTTCCTTTCCTCACGGATCTCTACCTGATAGGAGACATTGATATAGATAATTATATTTTTAAAAAAGGAAAAAGGAATATAGACATGTAAGCCATGTTAATGCCACATTGAGAGAATAATCAACTAACCCCTTTTGGAGGAGTGAAGAATTACTTCATAGAGAGTGCGATGGTTAATTTTATGCATCCATTTGGCAGGGCCACAAGATTCCAGACAGTTGATCAAAATTATTCTGGCTGTTTCTGTTTGAGGGTATTTTTGAATAAGATTAGTATTTAAATCAGTGGATTTAAGTAAAGCAGATTGCCCTCCTTATTGTGAGTGGATCTCATCCAGTCAAAGATCTGAACAGAACAAAAAGATGCCCCCAAGTAAGAGACAATTCTCCAGCTGACCGCCTTCAGATTTCATCTACATCCCTGACTCTTCCACCTGTTGGCTTTTGAACCAGAACATCAGCTCTCTCTGGATCTCCTGTATGACTGGCCCACTCTGCAGAGTTTGGACTTACCAGGCTCCATAATTCTATGAGCCAATTCCTTACAACGTATCTCATATATGTAAAACACATTTGTATCTATCTAGAACTGATTCTTCTTCTCTTGAGCACCCTAAGACAGAGTGGGCCCCTTTATCTGAATATCAAATTAAGTAGGGTTTGAGAAGTAGATGAAGAGGTAAAGGACTATGTGAGAAGAGAAAGGAGGATATGAAAAATTATAATTGGATTGTGGGGAAACTCAGAGAAGTTCAGTGTGAGCATCAAGATTGGCGGTTAGTATGAGGAGAAGGGGGGTATGGAGGCAAGAGATGAGGCTGGGTGTGTGAGATCATCGAAGGGCCTTGTATGCCATATAGAAGCACTTGGACTTTAACCTATAGGAAATGAGAAGCCATTTGAAGGATTTAAACAGGGAAATAAGATGATTAAATTTGCATTTTAAAAGATTACTCTATCTACAGTGTCAGGTATGGATTAGAGAGGGTCAAGGCTGCTGGCAGGGAGATTATTGAACCAGTATAAGCCAGGATAATGAGGTCTTGCACTAAGTCAGGAGTGGTGGAAATGGAAACAGAGATGGATATAAAAGATACAAAAGAGATAGGATCTAGAGAATTCAATAAGTGGTTTGGCATGGGGATAAGGGGTAGGGGTTAGATAAACTAAGCAGGATGCCCAGCATTCAGGCCTGGGGAACAGAGTAGAACTGATTTTGTAATACAGATGGAGGAGGTTGGGGAAAAGGAACATTAGTTCTACTTTGAGGATATAGCACTTAGGATGCAGTAGTAGCCCCGGGGGCGGGGGGGGGAGGGGGCGGCGGGGGGAAGATGTCTAACTGGCATTCAGGTAGAGGGATCTAGAGAGAAATTAGAAGTTGGGGCTAAAGTCACCAAGCTAGGGACACAAGAAGCTGATATAAATTGTTAGTGTTGATGAGAACATTCAAGAAACCTGTGAAAAGTAGAAAAGAAATTTCTGGATACGGACATTTTTGGAGGTAGGGAGCAAGTAGAAGACCCTTTACAAGATGTTCCTTAAAAGGTAACAGATATTTATGTTAAACACTAGTTATGATTCATACTATGTGAACATGTAGTTTGATGCTGCTTTGACACACCATCACCTGCCTTTCAATCTCGTTGTTTTTTTTTTGTTTTGTTTTTTGTTTTTTGTTTTTTTTTTTCAATCTCGTTGTTAACTACATCTACAGAGTCTGTACTTTAGTGAGATGCAAACACGTTAGAAATCTCGGGAAAAGAGAACTGGCATTGATTTAAGCTGATGACTTAAAACCTACCTGGTATCTTTGTAGAGAATTATAGGAGGTAGCACACAGTCACTTTCTTCTCTGAGTGAGTTTTCTCACTTGGGAAGCAGATTGGTGTTAAATGATTTTAAGGCCATGTCTAGTAATAACAGCCCAAAGTCCTGTGGTTAGTATCCTTCTAATGTTCTTAAATAAGTAGTTCCTCAGTGCTGCATTACTTGTTGTATGGAAGGACCAGTTTGGGCATTTTAGGAGGAGGGGGGACAGAGGGAAGGGTAGGAGAAGAGAGGGGAAAAAAAAAAGGAGAAGCAGCAACCAAAACAGAGGCTGGCCCATAAAGGTATCTATCTATATCATCTATATCTATATCTATATCTATATCTATATCTATATCTATCTATATCATCTATATCTATATCTATCTAATCATCTATATCTATCTATCTATATCTTTATCTTCATCTATATCTATATATCCCTCTAGAAGAAAAGATTGCTAACACCTGCATAGAGATTGTATGTGAAAACAACATTCAGGTCTGAGAGCAAATAATCAAATTAATATAATCTCCAGAGAACAAAAACAACCTACCACCATCACCAAAAAACAACTTTCTTTTTCTAAGTCAACATAAATGCCTAGTAATTTGTATCTGTTTCTCTTTGCCTGCAATGTCTCCTTCCTGAAAGGAGTCCTTTGGGGAGAGTTGATTTCATCTCCAGCAAAACCCCCAAATGTTGCAGAGAGACGCATTAAGTAACCAGGCATAGGAGCAAGCAGTAAATGTCCCCATTAGTCACGAGTGTCTTACTGGCCTCTTGCAACAGCCTCAGCTCCTACTTCAGCTCTGCCAGGAAACCACAAGGCTGATCTACCGAAGAACCAAATCACCAGTCCCAACATATCAAACAAGTCTTTTCCCCCAAATCCACATATTTTACATTTCTAATTTTGCCAGAAAAAGTTAAAGAAAAATTAATTGCTGTGCTTACTGATGGGAAGACAAAAGTTCTTGGAAATGGTGGTCTAAGTTTTTTTGTTTTGTTTTTAAACAGCGGCATGTGGGTTTTCTTCTTTAGTAGTTTTCCACCAACTTTCACATAGCTCTGTTTCTTCACTTATTCCTTAAGAAATTCCTCACCCATACCTCTCACCTGCTCCCTGTTTTCCCCCACCTGAGGAAGGAGCACAGGTTCCAACAGCAACAACACAGACACAAGGACACACCACACTTACACACATTCTTCCTGCCCGCATCCATTTCTATTTGCTTCCCACCTAATCCAGGAAATCCATTATTTTTTGCTGTTTATTTTACCTCCTGGTATAAAGATCATTTATTCTGCTCTTCTGAGAACCCAGTATTGTTATGACTAGGATTTTTAAAATGATTTCTAAGAGTTTTGAACAGAATAACGGTGCTAATTACTATGAGAAAGAAATAGTTAAGAATCTCTAACAACATACAATGTGGAAATATCATTGTAACAGATGATTGCATCTATTCAAAGAAAAAACAAGTAATTAAAGAGATTCAATGTCCAGGGCACCAGGGTGGCTTAGGGGTTGAGCATCTGCCTCCTGCTCAGGTTATGATCCTGGGTCCAGGGTTCAAGTCCCACATGTGGGGAGCCTGCTTCTCCCTCTGCCTATGTCTCTGTCTCTCTTTCTGTGTCTCTCATGAATAAATAAATAAAATCTTAAAGAAGAGAGAGAGAGAGAGAGAGAGAGATGCAATATCCCACCAAACTGAGCAAAACTATAATTCAAAAAGTGCTGTCCAGTTATAAGATAAATAAGTCTTGAGGATATGATGTACACTATGGTGACTTTAGTTAACAATACTGTATTGTACATTTGAAGGTTGCTAGAAAATAGGTCTTAAAAGTTTTCACCACAAAAAAGAGGATCTGTAACAGTGTAGTGATGGATTTTAATTAAACTTGTTGTGGTGAGGATTTTACAATATATACATGCATTAAATATTTGCTTTGTACACCTAAAACTAATACAACTTTATATATCGGTCATACCTCAATTGAGAAAAAAAAAAACCCTAGAAAATAAAAGGCATGCTGGAATCCTAAACTATCATATAGCAATCCAGAAAGTAAAGTAATGTGCATTTCCCCAATTTCTAATTATTTTGTACCCAAGGAAAATCGGGTTAGCAGGATTCTGCTTACTTATGACTTTTCTGTTTAAGTGCATCTTGTCATGTGAGGATGTTCGAGACCTGGGGAGACACATTTGTGCTACAGTAGACAGTACACCAAAAAGATGAGGAGTGATAATTTTATTTTTCTTAGCCTAATAGGCTGCTAACCCAATTTGTTGATGCAATTTTGTAAGGTATACACAGGCCACTTGAACAAGGGAAATGAAATTAATCACTGAAACCTCACTCAGGAGAAATGACCTTCAGCTAATGTCCCTTTAGAAACAGAAAAATTTCAAACTTCTAGAGAATTATAAGAAGCTCTGTGGAGCGGGCACTGCTGTGCTGTTTTGAACCCCCAGTGAAGCCTGTGAACGTTCCTCAATCCCACTACAGCAAGGTGGATCGTCTTACTGTTTCCACAGCTGCCAGGGTATTAAATCCTGACTGCATCCAATGCTGTGATCATCGTACTGTGTCTAACTACACACCAGTCAAGTGTTGGGCCGAATGCTGGCAGAGGACTTCTCCTTCCTGGAGGCTGTCAGGCTCTGATAAGTACAAGTCCTCTTGTTCCCCAACGATCTGTCCATCAGCCACAAGGGCTCCTCACTGACTGCCACTAACCCCTCCTGACTCCACATGCATTCTGCGTGATTTCCTCTTGGAGCCATCTTTTTATGAGGGTTATTAATCCTATTATCTTAAAAATCAAAAGTTTACTTACTAACACAAAAAGGAAGCTTTATTTTTTAAAGGGAAGGATGGCATTTACCACCACTTAAAAATCTTAAATAGGTATTATTTAGCCAATAAGAAACAGAGCAAATGAAGATAAATGGGGCTATTCTTTACCACACACCAGTCTCTTGACCATAATTTCAGAAACTACCACATTGGAATTATTAAATTATGTCATATACTTTGCATTCCCATGGAAAGGCTAGTATACGCAATCACCTTTGGAAAAGATACCAAAGATAATCCCATGCTAAAATAAAATGCCATTTTATTGACTCCATGTGTGGTAAATGGTTATAGAAGATTTATGTAGTGTTTCTAAAGAGGTCCCACTGTGTGTATGTGAAAGTGGTACTGTTAACACTTTTAAAAAAATCTATGAAACATTTAAAAAATAAATTGAATTTTCTTTCTACTGTTTGTAAATTGTTCTCTTTCAAAATAATAATATTCTTAAAAAGAAAACACATAAATATTTCTATATAAGTGTATATACAAAATTTCCCATATAGCACTTTACCTTTTCACAAAATTACATTCTCCCTAATTTTTATTTCCCAAGAACGACAGGAATTAAAGGCTTCAGATTGAGTTTGTGCAAATCATCAAAAATACTTTAGATTTCGTCCTCAGTAGTAACCATTTGTGTAGACTTTGAAAGTACAAATAAGAAATATATTTCTGGAGAATGCATTTTGAAGCAGAAAAAATATAAGAATGAAGAGAATAATCACTTGTGAATAACCGCCAATTATCATTCTTTTATAGTTTCAAAATCTCCCTAAGAAATAAAATCGACCAGATAAAACTTATAACTTTCTAATAATTAGTTTTATCACAGTTGTAAATTACAGAAAGATAAACTTCACAAAACAAAATAACCTAAGGTAATACCAATGTTAGCATACAAATATTTTAAATACAAATTATGCTGAATTCTCTAGCAAACAATTATTATAACACTTGGAGATAAAACCAAGATTTAAATTGCCATTAGATGTTATGTTGCATTTAGTGGTGTGTAATTTCATGCCATATTTTTTTGCAGTAATTTCTCTAATTTCTCACAACTGTTCTGTGCTGCAAATTAAAATCAACTGTTTCTTTCTAAAGAAAATAGAAAGGTGAATGCATGACGATGTTTGCTGAAAAGCACATAGACAATTCCTGATTGGAGCAGTGTAAGTCTTTAGTTTGTAGCTTTACTCATATTTATAAAGAGTTGAAAGTGTCTCATCTTAGGAAATGTACATTCAAAGAACTAAAAGGGAATTAGGAAGAAATTATGCACAATTGAGATTCAAATGTCTGATAAAAGATAGCATATGGTCATTTCCTTATAGGCAATTTGAAATAATAATAAAACAATGAACATTTTTGAGTGCTTATGGTGTGCCAGGCAATGTGTTAAGAATATTATGTGAACTACCTATTTTAATTCTCATAGCAATATGGGAGCAATTTTCCTATCATTTCTATTTTATATGAAAGAAAATTAGGTCTTAGGTTAAGAAATTTCCCTAAGGACATAGAGCTATTCTGTGACAGTCTTTCTGATGCCAACATCTGTGCTTCTAATCACTGCTTAAAATAAAGGTGAAAGTAACCACTCAGGTGAACAAAACAGTATTTGCAGCCCAGATTTAGAAACAATCCAAAAAGCAAAAGGAATATTTTCAACATTTTTCCTAGAATTACAATTTTAGCATTATTACTGATCCTTCCCTTTATTTCAGATGCTTTCCTCACATCATTGAACTTGACTTTCATAGACTTTTCATAGGCTATGCATTTTAGCTATGCTATAAGATCTTACCAATTGGAACTTTTGGGAGATATTATTAAATTCTTTGTGTACATGGCTTACATATATCTGTATTATAAATAGCACATGTATAGTGAATGATTATAGGGTGGGAGAGAGCAGAGTGGGAAATCAATCCTAATGTTTAAGAAGTTGCCTTATTCTTCTCTAGGCCTTTGTTCCCACTCCAAATCCTAGGCTACCTTCAGTTTCACATCATGAGACATTGCCCTCTGTCTGGATCCTTCTGTCTCAGCATCTACCTGTCATTCCACTTATGTTTTTACAGATTTGTCTCTCCCTCTACATTCTAAATTCCCATAGTAAATAGAAAGATTTTTATTTACATCTGTGTCTCCCACTGACATCCTGGTGCTTACCACAAAGAGATCTTTTCATATTTATTTTTTTTTAAATGAATGACTGAATAAATGATTGCAACATTAGATAGTGGACCTTACTTTGAGGGGAGTTTGGAATACATCTGCAATTATGTGTCTAATATTACGGGTCAATTGAGGGAAAGTTCATGTGTGTGTTTTCGAATTTGAGGCCTAATATTAAGTATATTATCTAATCTTTGAATTAATTATAGAGAGCATGGAAAAAGAGAAATAATGTAGCACATGTTAATATACTATCACTCAGCTTAAGAAATAAACCACTTTCTATATGATTGAAGATCTCTCTTCCACTTGATCTTAGCCAAAAGGCCAAGAAGCGATGAAGAAGATCTCTCTTCCTCTAGTTCCTACAAAGAACTTATCTCCATCCCTGACATAAAGATTTATTACTTCCATATAGTTCTTTATGCTTTTATCATGCCTTAGTATATCTATGAAAAATTTTTTTCATATTTGTATTCATATTTATAAAATTGATTTTGGTGTCAAATTTATATTAAGGATGATGTCAAACTATATTCTTCTACATTTCTCACCCAACATTTTATGACTCACCAATGCTTTGTGTCTAGCTCTAATTTGTGAGACCTAATTTTGAAAAGTTACAAACAAAAACAGCATAGACTGAGTACTTGGAGAAGGCCAGACAAAATCTGATCAGAAAGAGTCAGCATTCCTCAGCTATATTTGGAGTTGCTTCTTATAGGTGTGATAGTTATGGATTGGTACACAGAATGGGGAGTGAAGTCCATGAAGGGCATGAGGAATAAGAGGAGAGCCATTGGGGATTCAGTGAGCTGTAAACAGGGAAACAGAGGTTGATTTTCTCTGGGACTTATAAGCTATTGACCTCATGCTGAAAATGGGGCACAATGGATGGTAATGAAAAATTAATTTAGAAGCAGATAAGAAGTAGATGTGCACCCTGCGGTCAGTGAGAAGAATTTATGTTTGGTGACGGGAGATAAGTAATTATGTAGGGTTCTGAGGGAGAATACTATAATGATTATGAGTGGAATATATTGGAGAAGATACAGACTCATGTCAGGGAGGTCAGTCATTAAGAACGTTCATTAAGTTAGGAATCAGCCATGGAGAGGATGGCAGAGAGGGATAAAACCGATAGATAATTGTAGGGGGAAATAGGCATAACATCTTGACTAATCTCCTTCACAAGAGGAGTGAAGAAAAGATTGGGGTTAATATGCATATCAGTGTTCCAAACCAGAAAATGAAAGTTTTTTCCTTTTAAAATACAAATTATGCAATTTAGGAAAACTATCCCAATTGATAGAAAAATGTACTGGTTGATGACTAGCCAATGGTATAGACGATTAGAAATTAAAGGATGATGAAGGACTGAATTGTTTCAGCCCCTCATTTAACTCTGTTAGGACTCTGTGCAGGTTGTGGAGATCAGCGGGCAGAGATGAACAAAAGTACACACAGAGGGCAGAAAGAGAGACTCTGCAAGAGGCTTTGGGGAAAGGATTAATTTATTCAAAGGTAAAATCAAAACTCTGAGACAGAACTCCCACCCTCACCCTACCAACAGTGGTTCTGATGTTAGCTAACCTGCAGCTTTATTTTGCTTTAAGTGTTTAACTAATTTATCTGTGTCCAAGTAAGCCCAATTGCCTCAAGCATGACATTCTTGAGGTCAAAGTCTTGGGTTCGATGCTCCTACAGAATAATTAACTTGGTGCTAAGCTATGGTCACAGCTCATATCCCAGCCCCCGACAAGTTGTCTTTCTTCCTAAGAAGGAGACCAGATGAAAGAATAGTACTGTGAGAACTACAACCCCAAAGCACAGTCAGCGGACAGGGATCACTTATGCCATGCTTGTTTGTAAAGTATTCCACTTGGATTCCTGACTTTCATTATGAGTTCTTAAAAAAAAAAAGAAAACTTAAAACTTGCTGTAGAACATATGTCAAGTTAAAAGCTTCTAAATTAGCAAACTGAAGGAATGCACTTAAAGATAAAAATATTATAGCAATTTAAAAATCTTATTTTCTACCATATAACATGACTAGAACATCTATAGTTAAATAATCTAATTCACCATTGCAAGAAACAAGACATTTTATGTTATAAACCTTTTTTTTTTTTTCAGAAGATTAGCATGATTTTTGTATTGAAATTAGAGTCAGGTTTTTACCTCAATTTTCAATTGATTTCACTTATTTTCTCTTTATTTAGATCCGAAAAGTCATTAGCATTGCTCAAAGAGACGGGAAAATCTAATATTCATTCTAAGGTAAATAGGGATTAGTTAAAGATTATTTCCATGTTTAAAAGTCAAGAAAAATAAGTTTTTAAAATATTATGGACTTTATTTGAATTGAGAAGTATTATAAGGAGATTTATTGTTGTTTGTTTTGCTTTTGTAGAATCTTACCCTCACGAAGTTCTTTTTGCTTTCTAATAATTTTTTAAATATTTTTCTGCATTTCAGTGCATTTATATATTGTTCTTTATTTAATCAATGATTTTGGAATATAAAAAATTCATTTATTACTTAATCTACTTGGTTGCTTTAAAAATACAGTGAGAAAGCTAATGTATAACACCTTTTTGTATTTCCTCCTCTATAATCAATATACTTATGAGTACCATGCTTGTCATGTAATTGACTAACAAAATTATTTTCTTGTCTTCATGAAGAAATACTTGTATATTGAATATATTCTTCCTCTGTATAATCTTACTTCTCTATCTCAGCCCCTATTAGATTGTGTATCAGATTTGAAACTTCAATTTTTTCCAATTTTTTTTTATTTCATCATTATCAAACAGTTTTCTCATTTGCCTTGTCTCAAGTCTCTAGTGAGGGAAGGAAAAAAAACAAAGATAGCCTTCACCATGCTTGTGAATCCACTATTGTGTTATCAGTGTCACTATAAACTAAACTGATAAAACTATGTATTATTAACCATAACTATAGAGAGGATCTGGGTAAAATAAGGCTAAGCACTGTACAGTCAAAAAGGACTAGGTCTAGATAAATTAGTGTAAGAGTAAGAAAATAAATTTTCAGTCTTATTTTTAGAATAGATTTAGTTTTACAACAAAATTATAGAAGGTATTAAAATTGCAAAAATTAAAATGACAAAACTATGAGAGTTATTAAGTATTACAGAGCCCCAATATATTCTATCATTATGTGTATTCTATTGTTCTCCATGAGGCAGAGATTTCATTCAGTTAAGCTTTCTTGTATATGTCCAAGGACTAGACTCCTCTTTGACACTTAACACTTACAGCAAGTTTGTTAAATTAAATTGCATAACAATAATAATGGCTAACATTTCAAATACTCTAATGTATTATATAATCTCACAAATTCATTAGACATATTAACATATTTCATCCTGTAAACAACTCTATAATGTATGAACTACTACTTTTCCACTTTACAAATTAGGAAACAGGATAGATACTCAAAGATAATAAATAGAAGGTCCAAGATGAGTGGTCATTTTCTTTATCTTATTTTTTATTTTTAAAAAATAATTACAAAAGTCCTCTACCTACTTCTGCAACGTTCCTCAATTACTCACTAATTCTTTACAAGATGTATTAACTGAAATATCTGTTTCTTTTTCTTATATTAACTATATAAATGCTTTTTTAATATATTTCATCCTATAAACAATTCTGTATATGGACTACTACTTTTCACTTTACAAATTAGGTAATCTTTTATCCCTGTGATTAGCTCCTGGGTTATAAATACTCTAAAAAAAGTCTCTGGGCACCTGGGTGGCTCAGTGGTTGAGCATCTGCTTTTGGCTCACGTCATAATCCCAGGGTCTTGGGATCAAGTCCTGCATCAGCCTCCTTGCAGGGAGCCTGCTTATCCCTCTGCCTATGTCTCTGCCTCTCTCTCTATGTCTCTCATGAAAAAATAAATAAAATCTAAAACAATAAGTTTCACAAATTTTAATAGAGTGCTCATTCATTGATGTCTTGATAAACTCTGGGTGATAAATAGTTGGGTTCACCCAACATTGATAAGAATGTATATGTTTGTGTGTGTGCATTTTGAAAGTAGGGGTTCTTTTTTGTTTTATTTTTAAGATTGTATTTATTTATTTGAGAGAGAGAGAGAGAGAGCACAGGCTGGGGTGGGGGCAGAGGGAGAGGCAGACTCCCCACTGAACAGGGAGCTTGATGCAAGGCTCAATACCAGGACCCCCAAGATCATGAACTGAGCTGAAGGCAAACCCTCAACTGACTAAGCCACCCAGGTGCCCTAAGAGTCCTTTTTTCAAGTAGGAGTTACTAATACATTTTCTTTTCTTCTTTTTATGTTGAACTGTAATATATTGAAGGCCTTAAGCAAGCTAAGAGATTCTCTAAGCAGCCCCTTAAAACATGTCAACGAAATAATACAGGGTAATTATTTTGTTCTATTTTTAAAGATGGCACATAGAGGTTAGGTAATTTTCTTGAAAGCAGAACATTTACATACTGTATTTTTAATTAAGCATCTTAAATTACCTGTCCAATTTACTCCTAAAATTTTTATGAATGTACATATGGTTCAAAAGCTAGCAACCTGATGATTCAGAAGGCAAAGAGCCAACAAGTTTGTGGTAAAAAAGAAAAAAAAATCACTAACAACCATTACAATCTCTGTCTATTAAAATGGCCTAGTGATATGTAATTGTAGTCATTATTTAGATGAACTGAGTAATGGAGGTTAATTAAAATCAGCACAGTATAAAGAAAAGTAAAATTTGGGTTAGTTAAAACAGTCTTTTGGAATCAAAATTCCATAGCAGATTAATCTCTGAAAATACAAACCAAGCTAAATAGAAGTTGACTGTTATATTTTATTTGGTATATGGGCACTTACTAGGCAAATAATCTGTCATAGCATTTATCTATGACTTCTTGATTGTGTTTGTGTGTGTATGTGTGCAGACATAAAATGAAGCTCATATATAAGTGGTCGATTTTATAAAACAATGAAAACAAAAGTTAGCAATTGACAAATTGATATAGGTTTTCTTTCCCTAACATGATTACTAAAGGTAAGATAGAAATGAATGAAGACAAGGAAGTGAGTGAAGACTGAGGTGATGTGGCTTTTGTGCTTATCATGTATGGTACACAGATACAGAAAGAAACTTCAGGACACTTTTCTAAACTTTCTAAGGGAACTTTACTAAAGATCTACTTCTCAAGTGTGCCCATTTTAGGCATTATTCTTTCATGTGTGTGAATTTGCAATACCTTATGTGGTAGAAAGTTCTTGAAATGAGTATCATCATTTCTTTCCTTCCCTGCATGCATATGCTGATTGTCATTTGCTCCTGGTCTAGCCTCAGTGACTTATTTACCCAGTAGAATGCACTGGAAATAACATTCTTGGTCTTAAAAGATCAGATCAAAATTAGTCTTGATTTAAGCTTCTTGAATACCTGCTCTGGGGATATTTTCACTTGGAAACCAGTCATAGGGCTGTGAAAATCAGTGGGAGCCACATGGAAAGACCATGTGTCATTCTCTGGTAGGCAATAAAGATGAACTTCTAGGAAACATTTAGCATCACTGACAACAATATGAATGAGCCCCCTTAGATATCTAGCCCAGTAGATCCTTCATATCACTCCAGTCCCAGCTTCCAACTTATTGTCACTTCATGAGGACTCCATGGTGACAATCAAATAGTTAAAAACAATCAGTTTACAAAAGCAGGGGAAATCACAATAAATTGTTTCGAGCCACTGATATTTTGTTTTTTGTTTTTTTTTTTTCACAGTCATAAATAACCAGAACAAGAATTAGTACCAGAAGTTAGCTACTGCCATCACAAAACCTTAAAACACTTTTTTTTATCTAAAAGGCAGGCACAGTTTTAAGGGATCTCAAGGAAATTATGGCAGTCTTGAAAGGCAAAGAGGGGATTTAGTTAGAGGATGAATAAAAGTGACTCATTTAACATAACAGCAAAGTGTTTGCTACAGTGTTACTTGGGATTAGGAACAAAATAGAAAATACATATAATGAGTTTTGATTAAGACTTGTAACAACACTGGGGCATGTGGGTGGCTCAGTCAGTTAAGCGTCCAAGTCTTTGGGTTTGTCTCAGGTCGTGATCTCAGGGTTGTGAGATTGAGCCCCATGTTGAACTGCATGCTGGGCATGGAGCCTCCTTAAGATTCTCTCCCTCTCCTTCTCCCTCGGAACTCTCCCACCCTCACTCCCCTTAAAAAAAAAAAAAAAAAAAAAAAAAAGATTTCTAACACCATAAAAGTGCAATTGCTTTTTGAAAGCCATGGATGAATAAGTACATACAAGGAGGAGATAAAAAGTGAATTGTTCAGTTTCGGGAAGAATTTTGAGGAAATATAATAGGCCTGGAAATGCTGGTTCAAAATTAAACTGTTTCTCATTCTCAGACTTTCATGATGACAAAAAAGCTTTCAAAGCATGGAATGGACTCCAGGCGAAGATCAAATACAAGGTGTTGCCAGTAAAATGAGGCTTCAGGGTAGCAATGTTCAGACTGAGGGTGTGGTTATATGACCTTTTGTTAAGACCTCAGAAATATTCAAGGAAGTGCTTTGTGTACCATCTCAGCCAGATAAAAAGATTTCTAAGAATCTTAAGGGTATACTTCCTAGACATTTCCAGCTGGGGAGTCTAATAATGTATCTTTTAGATTCTCTCTAGGCAAAAAGATTTATAAAATTTTAATAACACCATGCCTTGCACCATGACTCTCAGCCCTCAAAGAAATTATTGACTATGCCTTCAGTCAAGTAAATTGAATTTCAATAAGATTTATAAGAAATATCTAACATCTTAGGAATATTGGATTAACTCAAATGTCATGGTTCAGAGTAAAAAAAACAGAGGTAGTTCAAAATGAAAGCCTTTGGGGTCTCCCACCATCTGTGGGCAGAAAGTAAGAGGAGAGGTACTTACCTACATACACAGTCTCATGAATGACTTGGATTTCAAAACCAAGTGTCCAGAGGATGAATCCAGAGCTATGGAGAATCACTCCTAGAGAGATTTTAAAATAATGTGTTAACTGGTAATATGTACAGAACTGGATTTCAGAATTGCTCTAGACTGATAATGGCTATGTACTTACTGTCTGTCCTTTCTCTCACTTTTGTAGGTTTTTTATTTTTTTAGATTTTATTTATTTATTTGAGAGAGAGAGAGAGCATGAACAGGGGAGAGGCAGAGGGAAAGGGAAAAGCAGACTCCCTACTGAGCAGGGAGCCCTATGACATGAGGCTTAATCCCAGGACCCTAGGATCATGATCTGAGCCAAAGGCAATGCTTAACAAACTGAGCCGCCAAGTACCTCTTTTCTCTCACTTTTGAAATCCAAGGTCTATTTCAATGGTCTTATCTTTATGTCACCATTTTATATTGTGTTTGGGAGGTGAGCTGAAGAGGCAAAGAAATTACCTTTCTAACTCACAGATTTTCAGAAAGAGAGGAGTCATACCTGATAACCTGAATCCAAACACAACTTAGATGTTAAAACCCTGGATTTAGAACCAGTACTATAATGGGATGACTTTTGAGCTCCTGATTGGAAAATAAGTGTATGGTACATGTAGAAGGGATTTAAATTATGGTTTTCACAGGATATTCTGTGGAGAATAGTCTCAAAGATGCTCATCATCAATTCCTTTCCCTATTATACTGCCTACTGCTCCTCACATCAAGAGGTCAAATTACCTCTCCACCTAACATAAACTGGCTTTAGTGGCTTATTTGACTAATATAATATCATGAATATTGATGCAGGAAAAGACGTTAATGTTTGAAGCCTATGCCAAGAAAGAATTCTTGATACATCTTTGGTACAGAAAAGTAATTTTATTAAAGCATGGGGACAGGACCTGTTGGCTATAGCTGCACCCTGGTCATGCAGAGTGGCAAATTATATACTTTCAAGTTGGAAGGCAGTTAGGGATAGTGTAAATCTCTAAGGAATTTTGGAAACAA